>NC_046358.1:60709527-61009527 GCF_004027225.2 Strigops habroptila | reverse complement strand
AATTTGCACTTCACTTGAGAGCAGTCAGGCCCACAAATCTTTCGAGATGCAGTGACGCTGAATTAGTGTCAACAACTTTTCCCGAGAAGCATCATTCCAAGTAGACACCTGCCCCTCACAGAAGGGCACACTCTTCAATGTGGTAATTAAGAGGCAGCACTACAACAAGTGCCATGAACATTAATAATATGAAATCTTTAGCAGACTTTTTGCATCTGCTTGTAGAGGGTTTGTTTTTCATGGAAGACAAAGCAGTGACTGTGTGTAAATTACTCTCAATGTCAAGTGCTAAAATGCAATAATGTACCTCTGTAGAACATGCATAGAAATGACTGCTTTGCCATGTATTTTGTACTAAAGCAGTAACCTAATCAGCTGAGTAAAGCTGGATGGGCTGCTACACACCCTTAGCACAGCCCAGGAGTTCTTACATGCTGTGGTTTGGAATTGGCAATTTACATTTCCCACAGAAAGCCAAAGCCAAATGGCACAGGGAAACTTCCTCACCCACATCAGACAAATGCCTGCAAGGAAGCTCAACTGTACCACCTAGAATAATGTTCCATGCTTAGTCCTTGCAGAAGTCAAAGCTCTAATATCTAAACAACAGAACTGCTGGTCCTCTCTTTTCATCCGGCTTGGATATTGCTCTCTCTAGCTGTGCTGAACTACCAGCAGCCTCACCCATGGACAAAATTATGTAGTATTCCTGCCACAGGACACTCTTAACTAACTCCCTTGTATGCTGCTCCAATACAGAAATCCAAGAAGACCCCTTTGCAAAGGGGATTTCTTCCTTCTCAGCATTTGTGCTTTGAAGCAGCAGAGAAAAATGTCACAGTCAAACCCTGGTCTCTTATGAAGAAGTCTGGATGTGCCAATGCCACAGCTCTCTCCCCCACACATTTTGTCCTATTCCTCTAACTGTGCTCCAGAGGTGCCAGCACAGGGCAGAGATTGCTGCCACTTAGGAAATCCGTGCTGGGAAGGGTGAGCTGTGGTTTGTGAACTGGCCCAGCCAGCATCTGACATTTCTGTGCTGTGGTTGCCTTCACAGGGGGAAGTTGACTTTGGCTTGGAGCACTGTGTGTCCTGGCTAACCCAGCTGGCAGATAAATTCCCAGGGACTCCTGGCAGTGTGACCCACAGCAGCCTCAGGCTGCACTCCTATATTCAGGAAAGCCTGGGGCAGAGACACGGAGTCCAGCACAGAGCCCAGCGTTTTCTACCCCTATAAAAGCCTGACACCAGCTTACAGGAGGTCAGTGCCAAGGCTCCTGTATGAAAGGGAATCCAGCTTGTTCAGAACAGCGTCTTCTGTGTCACTGCCAAACCCCACAGGATCTCAGGTCCAGTGTTAGTCATGCTGCTGGTGGTCGTACACATTTATGGGGTCTGTTCCTGCAGCTCTGCCATTTACTGCTTTGTTCATTCAAGAAAGTCAAGTTGGCTTAATCTTATTGTGTTAATAGATCTAAATATGGACATAAAGAACTTGAGCATTCATAAGCACAATGAATATGAGTCTCTCATTCATTCTTGCATAGTATACAGTAAATTGCCAGTGCACTCCTTTCAGCTTACTAACATCTTTAGACTTGGCCTCACAAAGATTACGTCCCCCACTCAGCAATTCAACCTCTTTCTAATACTTTTAAAACAGAGGAAAGGCCAAGACCCCTGGAGAAGATGCCAAAGATCAAATGGTTTGCCCTGAAAGCAGATGAACTGCAACAGCCAAGAAAGCAAACAAACCATGCCAACAGTGGCGCTCCCAAGCAAAGGAAGTACACTTTCTGTTCTGGCATCCTCATAACCCAAACACACACAGAATGCAGATCTCTGCAAGGCAACACTGAGTATCTGCTTGGAATGGGTATTTGCTACTTGGAACTTTTTCAGGCTCCTTGACGCTATGGCTTTTCTTATGCTTTCCTGATCCTTATGGTTATTTTGGGGAAAATAAAAAAAAAAAAAAAAAAAAAAAGGTCACTGGAGCCCAGGCTCTCGCACTTATGGACCTCAGAAAGCTGCAACAGGCTAGAATATACTGGGGAATACTTTGTTTTCTTTCTAATGATAAAGGTCTTTCATTTCGCTCTGAACCACAGTAAGCACACATCAAGAAATGAGCATTTGCAAGGCTGAAATCTCAGCATCCAGCATTATTTAAATTTGTAGGGCTATTTAATGTTCATCACACACTTGATCCTAACAGTGCAAGTGATTTTCTATCAGAGCTTTTTTTTTTTTTCCACTTCAACAAGGAAAACTGCTCCTCCAAATATAACCACTGCTTGTTATTTTGAGGCAGTGAGGCAAAACATACAGCACACAGACCACATTTGGCTTGCTTAGCAGATGTCTACAGATCACTTGATGTTAATTTCAACATAAAAGCTATTATATTTCTGGCCTTGCCCTATTAGTTGTTAAATAATTATTTATGCTTGGCAGATAAATTCTAGGAACCTTGAATAAAGCCCATCAACCCTACTAAGCTAACCATATTTGACACAACAGTTTTCACTCATAGAAGACTCTAGGTGTAATGTTTGTTGCCTATATGATTCTGTTTCATAACCTAAAAGGTAATCCCATATTTATATTTAAACATAATCCGCATATAATATGCATTCCAACATTACTTCCAGGCAAAGAATTAGCTTGTCTGGTTCACTGACATTTACAACTGTGTACTATAGCTAGTTTCAGTTGATAACTCAGTTTGTTTAAATAACCTCCTATTCACTCCACAATCCTAGTACTAGTCAATGTTCTTCCACAGGTGTTTTGGCTTTGCATATCTTGTTCACTATACCTGAGATCAGTGAAGAACTGGTGTGCCGCAGCCTTTACAGCGGCAAAACAGAACAATAATTGGGAATGTAGATTTCCCTTAATTAACATATTTAAGCAGCTAACCCTTCTTACATGAGTGCTATCTATACACATTCAAAACTGAAATTGTTGTGTATTCTGGTTGAACAGTTTGTAAATTCCAAATAGCCAACCTACAACAAAACTCGGGAAAGGTACAGAGTGCCAAGCCCTGTATGAAAGTCTTTCAACCAAATCTTTGGACATTCATATGTTGTTGTCTGAAGAAATTTAGTTGATGTGTTGTCCTTTGCGAGCACATTTTAGTGTAATTACACTTTTTGTATTCTTAACTGACAAGTTAGAATTTAAAGGTCTGGAATAATAAGGAATGTGAACGTTCCACTGAGGAGAACTCACTCAATATGCCTATTTCTAGTTCATCTATCTGGTTAAAAGAGCATAGCTCCTCTATTATCGTAGTAATGTACATTATGTCTGCATTTAAGGTTGTGTGCAGTTTATGATTTTTTTGTGTGATAAATAAAAATTAGTGATCCAAAAAAGAGCAAAAGGAATTCATATTGTTTACAGTATGCTGCTCTTCCTCTCCTAAAAATTGCAGCAGCATTGTTTTGCACTGTTGACAAACTAAACTCACTAAAGGTACTAAAATGCCTCCAGCTGATTTCAGTGGTTATTGGGCAGACCCCTTTGCAGCTGCTGTACCTCTGTTCTACAGGAGCTTAATTTCAGTGAGTAATTATGCTATACATTATCAGTAGAAAATGTCTAAGCATAAAGACATTTTCCCCCTTTAGTTTCCAAGCCAAACTGCCTACTGAGGGATGAGCCTTTGTTTTTCTTCCCACTAATGCTCCAAACCTCAGAAGTGTGAGCCTGCAGCACCTCTGCTGTAGCTGGCTTTCGAACTGCAAGTGATTTTGTCAAACCCCAGTATTTGTTAAAACGAGACCTTAATCCAAGCAGGGAAATCACCATCAGGTCTGAAGGCTGAGAGATAGGAAGAACCCAGAGGCAGCCACTGGAATGTGTATCACACAGCTGTCACCGCTCAAAGCCATGTCAGCCTTTCAGAAATCTACAGGAGTAACTGAGGAATCCACGTGTGTTTCAGGAAGCAAACTGTTACCAGGGCTTCTTCTGACATTTCTCTCCTGGCATAACAGACACAAAATGATCAGTCTTAACTAGAAGCTTGCCTAAGAGTGAGCTCAGGAAGAAAGCTGTGTTCCCCCATTCTCCTGGACACCTACATTCTAGGGTGCTCTGCAGCTTTATGCATCTCTGAGCCCCATGACAAGCCCTGTCCACACTTAACCTTTGTATGTGGAGATTCTAACCCTGGGTTAAAAATGATCCCCAGACGAGAGCTGTGGATGTGGTTTCACTTCTGCACCCAGGAGGCAGAAGCTGTGGCCAAAACCAGGGTTTATTGTAGGGTTGGGCTTACAGTTTTTATTAGTGACAAGCCAATTTCTCTCTGTTGATGTCGCTGCATGTGATAAAGCAATGTTTCCTTGAACACCATGTCATGAACTAGCAAAGGTGAGCAACTGTTGAGGCGGAAAAAGTGAGAAGAGACAGTAAACAAAATCATGCACATTAGATATTATTTATTAAACACATGCTTTTTTGACATATGGATTTGATATTATTTCCTCTGCTTTTTGATAAAATAAACCCACTTGTCAAACACAAACTGCATAGCTGGCTAACACAGTGGGTTTTCACCACTACAGGCAGGATCCCTTAGTCTTGTCAGTTAGAAGCAAATTAATATGTGGAGATTATGTAGTGCAGGGAGGAAAGCAACACCCTTGTTATAGCAGGGAACCAGAAACATTAAATCCAACATTAACCCCACATACAGCATTAACCTAGGCAGGTCTTTTCTCATGCAAACCTTTTTCCCTGTTTGGAATGATACTGCAGCTCTGAGGGAAACTTTGCAATGTCAGCAGTTTCTGTGATGAATTTTTAAGATCTCCAATTGAACGCCTGTGCTGCTGGGCTATGAGTTTCATTAACAACTGACACCATTTCTCAGGCATTCCTAGGTTACTTGCAGCTTTTTCATTTTTAATCCAGTGTTAATAATACCTCACTCTGTGAATAAAAGTATTAAATCAAAACCACCAAGACATACGCTCTAACAAGACCAGAGGGAAACAAACAAATACACCAATAATGATCCCCACTGTCCCCTGAATTTACATAGGAAGAGATCAGTTCAGCCCTGAAGAACACATCCTAGCCATGGAAAGCAAAGGACTGGATAATTACAGTCAAGCGTTTTGTCTGGCTGAGATAATGGTCAGTCAAAGACACTGGCCAATGAAGAGGGTTTCAGGAGGTCTTGCAGTGCTGCTGTTATGAATTCCATTTTGAAGAGAGTGTGTATTTAACTTGCTAGGACCTCAGCTTGGCTATCCCTATAATTGCAAGGCATCTACTGTTCCCCTCAAGTGTTATGGAGCTAAGGAGAGACCATCTTCAGACAATCACATCCTGAATATAGAAATGACAAGAAGTGTCTATTATATGCGAAGCAGGCAGACAGGCTCAGTAGTTTCTGTCACATGATAAAAAGCCTAACTTTATACATTTCTTTTGAGTGCAGGTTGTTTTTCTTAGGGATCCTAGCAGATGTTTTTAAAAAATCTCCAGCATAAATCAGGGATGTCTGTAGCTCCAAGCACTATTGCAAGGTTCAACCACAACCTGGATTACCTGGACATTAGTACCTTTCAAATTCCACTGCCATCAATAGCTGTTCTTAGCAGGCTGACACAGCTGAACAGTGCTGTCAGTACTACCATTGGACAAAGTATTGAATTGCTAGTTCACAGAGAAATTAGAGGGGAAAAGATTAAACCTTACAGTCTGGGATTTGTAGGCAGATCTGTAAGAGTAGCAAGCACCCCTGTACAGATACCAAAGGATACAGATTGGCAGTATTTTAATCTCCAATTAATTAACACTCTCCACAACTACTACCTCTAGCACAAATAAAGCTGCTCAGTGACTTCAATCATTTTGTTTCCACTCCCCACCATGGTTCTGTTTGAGAAAGTCCCCGTTTTTATGATGAAAACAGGTCAGTGCTGGCCTAATGCATAGCTCAACTTGCTTTGGGAACACCTTCCTTACAAACTGGGATCTGACTACATACGTGCCTCTGGCTGGCTGCACAGCCTTCTACCAACTCTCCGCAAACCATCACTCTCCTTTATAGGGTATTTCCTCATTTAATGGCTGGGGCAGTGCAGCCTTCAGTAATCAGTAACTCCAGCACTGATTGCAGGCCTAACACTCACATTCCCACTATTTAACCACAAAACAAAAAGAATTCAGTAACAATTTCATTCTTGACCACAAGAACAAAATCTTTATTTAACCAGTTTTCTTGCCTGCTTTTTTAATCTTTAACAAAAGACTCTAGTTATGGGTTCAAGGTTTATCTTATTTTCATACCTCCAGGGTTCTGAAGTTAAACAAGGACTAGTTTATATGCAGATCAGCATTCATATCGATTTTTTTATTCTCTTGCTTATAACCAAGCAAGTGATAACTGTTATCAGCTCCTTCTCCCCTATTTCTTCATTTCAGCAACAATGCAATGGCCCTGATAAGTATTCAGCTACAGTGTTTCTGCTTTGAAAAACGAAGCTGCTCTCCAACCTCCTCTATAAATGATTTGAGGAAGTTTACACCTCAGTCCAAACATCTGTGGCTACAATCCCACCCCCACATGCTCACACTCCGTGTTTACAAATGCAAGAACGCGGGTTTAAGCACAACACGGCCTCGCAGTGTATCCAAGTCTCTAGACTTTTATGCCCTACATACACTGTGGAATTTCCATTGTGCATACAAAATTATTCAGGACAGAAATATCGAAGGACCACCCTCCCCCTCCCTCTGTGTGAATAAGCAATGAGAAACATAGCAAGAGGTTTTCTTTTCCTTCCCAATCATAGTGAAGAAAGGAGATTTAAAAACAACGTGTATGGGGGAGGGGAAGGGAGAGTCACTGCAAAATGTTGAAGACCAGGGGTGCAAGTACGTACTTGTATTAACATCTTCCACCCCTGGAGCTGCAGTAATTTGCATGACATTATCTACCTGGGATGTTGCTATGGTTATCACCATACATAAGTAATTACCAGGGCAAATTGCACATACAGCGCACGGATTCACACTGTCAGAAGCAAAGGATCTTTTTATACACTTGAAAATATAAATGTTTGAAAAAAACACCAATCACAAAGATTCCTGATAAGAGAAAAACTTCAAGACTGCTTCTGAGTGATCTAAAATTCTTGTTAACTACACTTATACCTTAAGGGCCTACTCAGCCCATGCCCAAGTGAGCCAGACACTGCACAGGCTCAGTGGAAAAATCAGTAGAAACAGTAACCAGTGGTAGTAAACAGAAACTAATCAGTAGAAATAGTAGAAAAATCCCTCCTCAAAGAGTTTACAGTGCAATTAGATGAGAAATGTACAAAGCAAGAGAAGTGGTGTATCACACTCTCCTGGTTTCAGCTGTGACAGTTATTTTTTTCCTTCCTAGTAGCTGGTGCAGTGCTGTGGTTTGGCTTTAGTCTGAGAACAAGGCTGATAACACACTGATGTTTTCAGTTGCTGCTAAGTACTGCTTACTCTGATCAAGGACTTTTCAGTCTCTCAAGCTCTGCCAGTGAGGAGTGGCACGGGAAGCCGGGAGGAAGCAGAGACGCCAGGCAGAATCTGTTTGGATGTTCAAATACCGGGTATCTCATGCTCGATCATCCAAAATACATTAGACATAAAAAGCTCATTCAGAAATCCTGCTACAATTACATTTCCAGTACAATACAGCAGCACTGTATACAAACAGCTTCAGCTGCAGTCTATTGTTGTCATTGGAAATTTTCCAGTGACTTTGATGAAGGTGTTCTGTGCCCTAAGGAAAAGACAGGTTTTTAAAAAATATTGGTGTTGCCATGATCTCAGTAAAGTATATTAAACTAACTGGAATGTAAAATATAAATCTGGAAAATACAACATAGGCTTCTATAATTTAATTTGAAGTGACATAAATTAGTCTCATTTCCATCCAAACTAATCATATGTTCTGTGTACAGAGGAAAACTATAATTTAGTTACTCTGGATTTAGAAAGTATAGTAAAATTAAGGAGGAAACCAGTTATATTTTCCTCTTGTGGCTGCTGTGAAAAACAAATTCTTTTGCTTACTTAGAAGTCATATGCTTTTCACAAACATTTATCTTTACTACGTATCTTTAACAATAACAGAACTATCAAAGATCACCATTCTCCCTGAGCTGCACAATACATTTTGTCAGTGCTGAAATCGGCTCTAGTCCTAGACCTAGACTTCCATAGTTCTCTCTGGGAAACCAGGCAGTCTGCCACACTAGGAATGATGGTAGCTCCCTACCCTCACCACCAAGTTAAGCTTGTAACATAAGTTCAGCTCACTTGTGTTTCAGCATACAGTCCCAGAAAACCATCATACCCTGCTAACAAAGTGCCACCGTGAAAGCCTGAACCACTGACTTAAATCTACTCTCTCATTCCTCCAGGTTGCCTCAGGGGACTATCAATCACAGCTACATGAGACCCTGGAATGTATGTGATTTGCTGATGAGAAACCCAGTGAGTATATTAGTGCTTTACATATTTACACAGGGATCTCTGCATAAATGGAGCCAAGCTCCATGAGGTACTGCATGTAAGCAGGAAATAAACAAATGCATTTTGCAAAGGACAGAAGAAAAGAAGTATCAACACCAGGATAAGTGTGTCTTTGCATGATGGTTAGGGATGCTGTAAAGATTTAGACAAGGCAGAAGATTTCAAGCAGTTTTGCAGGCTGACTTTTTAACCAAAGATATATTTGCACTCTAAGAACTGCTAGGTGCTACATCACTCTTACTTTAACCATATCCATCCAAACCAAGCTATGACTCAGTCTTTAGGTCTGAATCTCACTCTAGTTTTAATACGGACTTCAAATGTAAGTAAGAATACACAAAGGTCCTGCTTTAGAAAGCTACATCAAGTATTTTGACTATCTGAGCAGATGGGACTCAAAACATAGGTAGAAATTATGATGTTTGAGAAGAGCTTTGCTACTGAAAGCATGAGAAGAACAGGTATTAGTCAGCAGTTAGTCAGAAAACATGGCATCCCTTAGGGATCATTTACATGGCCACAGGAAAGGCACAATTAATGATGTCCAGAAATACTGACTAAAGATGCAAGATATAAATGTATCCTCAGTAGAATAAATGCAAACTAAGGACAAAGTAGGATATGAAACAAGTTAGAGGGATTCTTCATCAGGGATTATAGAGACAGGACAAGGGGGAATGGGTTCAAACTAAAACAGGGGAAGTTCAGGTTAGATAAAAGGAAGAAGAAGTTCTTTACTGTGAGGGGCTGAGGCACTAGCACAGGTTGCCCAAAGAAGTGGTAAATGCTCCATCCCTGGCAGCGTTCAAGGCCAGGTTGGACAGAGCCTTGGGTAACATGGTCTAGTGTGAGGTGTCCCTGCCCATGGCAGCGGGTTGAAACTAGATGATCTTAAGGTCCTTTTCAAGCCAAACCATTCTATGATTCTATGATCTCAGGCTTTATTCAGGTAACCGGACCAACATGATGACAGGCATGTTGTAGCTCTATGTATATTTCATACAAAATAGTTTGTTGACTGTAAATCTATCAGCAAAGTAAAGGCAAAGTAAATATGTGAAGAGCAAAATGCAAGATGGAAAAAGTGAGATAAATATTGTTAGATTCAGGGGAAAAATGCTATAAACAGTAAGCAAAGCTCTTTGATTTGCACTGTTTTCCAGCCCATAAACCCCTAATATCTGCCAGCGTTTCATTAAAAGCTTATAAACTACCCAGCATGCCTGCTGCTGCTTAAATGTATTGCTAAAAAACATTGTTGATGTTGCAGACCTGGTATTTTGCAATGTTTCAAAGAAACCTTGTGTGTATAAAACTCAGGCACATTACTGGAAGAAGTGTGGATTACAAAAATAGCACCTTAAACTCTAAACCTAATTAATATTAATTACTCAGTAGCAGCAGGTTTCTCTCTGCAGAGATGTTCATAGTAATACTGCTAAAATAGAAAATACCAATATTTCAGAGAAAATTAGTATTTTAAGAAACAAGTATTGTGAACAAAGGATTTAAGAGAAAATTTCTACCATTTTGTGAATTGAGTAAAAGGAGTAAAAGGCTTGACTCTCTACAGAGTTCAAGGTGTTTGATGAAGCCACAATAGCCCAAAGGCAAAATCTGTAAACGTTAAACTGAGTGATACAAAAATCTGGCAACACTAAGGCTGACCAGATCAACAAGTGTTTTGGCTGAACACAGTCTATTCTCAGCATTAAAATCTGAGACCTCAGGCTTCTAAGGACAAGTGACTGCAGTATCTTTCCCACAAAAAGTTATATTGAATCAATCAAACTTTTATTGTTATTACCAGTTGTCCCAAACCAAGTCTGGAGGGATCAGAACATTCAGATTCCCATCTTTCATAAGATCACCACATTTCAGGGCTCACTCACACTTGAACCCAAACACAGGGTAATTCCAATGGCCAGAATCCACATCTATGAAGCAAACTCTCCTCATGTCTGGAGGCTTTCAAGTGAATAACCATGTATGCACTTTGCTTGTTCTGCATTGCCATCACTGCAGCTTTTCTCACAGATACAACTCTAAATTGTTCTGACAACAGAACATGCAGATTCATTTCACACATCACACAAATAACTTCATATTCCTCTGTTATTAAGATCAAACATCAATCTGATGATTGATTACAACACTGATTACAGCACAATGGGCAGTAAAATATACCTGTTACCCATGCAAATGGCTTATCTCGTAACTAGCAGCACACTCCAGCACCAGGTGGATAAGGAAGGTAAAAATTCAGCACCTTGGCACAGCGTTGCCTCTAGAATAACATTAGAAACCGCCTAATATAGAGGTAAGAACCAGTGACAGGAGTGTTAGCAGACTGAGTGACAGAAAAGAGCCATATTTGAATCACATGAGATTCCTGAATATGTTCATGAAAACTTTGTTTTACAGGTATATGCCTAATAAAAAAATAAATTAAAAAAAAAAAATGCATAGCCTCTCACTAGCTTTGTATCAGACACAGCTGGTATGATCAGCATCTGTTTTCATGCCAAACACAATATTAGGTGCAAACATCAATTACCTCTGTCTAGAGGTAATTTGCTGAAGCTGAAGAAATAAATTATGATTTAAGCGAAAACCAAGATCTTTTTCTCTGCTAAATGGTTTGGGCTTTCTGTTTCCTGCAATCCTCAGGATCTTGAGTTCACTTCCCTTAGGGTGGTAGTGGCCCTGTTACAACAAATATCCTCTATGAGAGAGCTGCCAACCCTCTTTATTTTTTTCTACGTTTTGGGTATCAGCTTGCTGTAACACTCAAGATGGAGCCATAAGGGTGTTGGCTTTGCTTTTTGGTTTTGGGGGGTTTTGGTGGGGTGTTTTTTTTTTTTTTTTTACTTGTAGCCTTGTTGTTACTTGCCTTGAAAACAAAAAATAAATCATACTTTTGTCCTTTCCTAAACAATTTCAGATGACAGCAGAAACCATCAACCTGGCAGAGCGCTGGAACTAGATTATCTTTAAGGTCCCTTCCAACTCAAACCATTCTGTGATACTCTGAACGAACAAACTACACCGAATAGCAGAGACACAGGAATGATCGGATGGTTGCGCTGACAATGTTTTTAGCAGTATAAGTTCAGAACGTTACGATGAGGAACGAGCGGAAAGGGCCTCCAAGCTATCTCGTTGTGGCGGAGGGGCTCTCCGGGGTTCCCAGACGACCCGCTGAGAATCCCCGGCGGCCGCTGAACGCCTCCCGCCACCCCGCAGACGTGGCGCCCGACCGCGCCGAACCCCGCTGCCGGCGGCCTCTGCCCAATCCCGTCGGCGCCGCTGACCAGCCGGGGGAGGAGCGGGGCCGGGGAGCGGCGGGGCGGGGCCGGACTCGGCGGGCGCCGGGTAGCGGGGGGGTGCGGGCCGCTGGGTACGCGGCGGGGAATGGGGTCCGGCGGGGCGTGGTGGTGCCTGGCGCTAGCGCTGCTTCCGTTGCTGCCGGGCGGCCTGGGCAAACCGACAGCGCGGCAGGAGCGGGCGCGGCAGCACGAAGACCGGCCGGGCTTCCAGTACGACCACGAGGCCTTCCTGGGCAAGGAGGAGGCGCGGAGCTTCGACCAGCTCAGCCCGGAGGAGAGCCGGGAGAGGCTGGGGTAAGAGCCGCGGCAGCGCGGCGGCCTGCGGAAACGTGGCAGCAGGGGGAGGGCCCGGCAGGGCGGCGGGGAAGGAGCCGCTGTCCCCTCGGCGAAGGGAGAGTGGCGGGAGGGTAGGAGGTACCGCCCGGTCCCGGCCGAGACTGGCCCCTTCCCGCCAGGAGGGAGTCGTGGAGTGGGTCCCTGTACCGCAGAATGGGTAAAAGGGACCTCTGGAGATCATCTAGTCAACACCCCTGCTAAAGCAGGGTCACCCAAAAGCAGGTTACACAGGAATGCTCCCACGTGGGTTGTGAATATCTCCAGAGAAGGAGATTCCACAACCTCTCTGGGCAGCCCG
Organism: Strigops habroptila; assembly: GCF_004027225.2. Lineage (NCBI taxonomy): Eukaryota > Metazoa > Chordata > Aves > Psittaciformes > Psittacidae > Strigops > Strigops habroptila. Next base: position 60,997,017 of record NC_046358.1, on the reverse strand, counting down.
TTCCAGTGCCACCCTCAAAGTAAAGAAGTTTTTCCTCATATTCACGTGAAAGTTTATGAATTTAAGTTTCTGCCCTGTGTCCCTTATCCTGTTGCTGGGCACCACCAAAAAGAGTCTGGCCGCATCCTCTTGACACCCACCATTAAGATATTTGCATGCATTGATAAGATCCCCTCTCAGTCATCTCCAGGCTAAACGGGCCCAGCTCTCAGCTTTTCCTCATTGAGATGCTCCAGTCCCCTAATCTTCATAGCCCTCCACTGGACCCTCTCCAGCAGTTCCTTGTCTTTCTTGAACTGGTGAGCACAGAACCAGACACTGTACTCCAGATGCAGCCTCACCAGAGTGGGAGGATAACCTCCCTCAACCTGCTGGCCACATTCTTCTTAATGAACCCCAGGACACCATTAGCCTTCTTTGGCCGTAAGGGTACATGGCTGGGTCATGGTTAACTTGTCCACCAGGACTCCCACATCTTTCTCCACAGAGCAGCTTTCCAGTTGGCCAACCCCTAACCTCTGCTGCTGCATGGGGTTATTCCTCCCTAGGTGCAGGACCCTACATTTGCTTCTGTTCAGCATAAGTTCCTCTCCACACAGCTCTCTAGCCTGTCCAGGTCTCATTACTGTACAGCCAGTGGTATCTCTTCAATTAGACTTCTTTTACACATGCTGATTTTACAAACAAGCAACCAACAATTCATCACTTATGTATTTTTCTCTCCTGCCTTTTCTGGTCCTACAGCAATAAGCTTCATGGAGGGAGCTGCTGTGTGTGGTGCTGTGCCTAGTGTTGGACAGACCTCACCCTGGGTGGACCTCAGCCCTGGAGGGCTTTGCTGCTACAGCTCCTTACCTCTGAGTCACTTGCCTGGACCATATTAGTGTGAATCACGTTTAAACCATTCGTCCTTTATAGCTCCATTTACAAGTCCACTTGAAGCCATCTTCCCACAGCTTTTCCATGACTTACAGTGTCGCTCGTGCTTCCATGCTGCACTTCAAGAGTAGGGTCTGTGCAACAGTTGCCTTATTTTACTGCTTCTCCTTTCTGTGCATCTAAAGGAAATCAGATCACTAATTAGAACCAAGTTTAACAGTAGTTAAAGAAAAATCCTTTTATATAGTTACTAACAAGAAAATTCTTTAAAACATCTGGATGCTCTCACTAAGATTACCTTTGCCTTCACTTCCCTTCCATAGGGAGTGGTACTTATTTTATGTCTGTCTAGTTCCATCGTACGCTCTTAATGTAGTATCACTATTATCCCACTTGATGCTCTAGAAGCTGTCACCACTATTTACATATATCTCAATGAGTAAACAGATAAAGTGGTTATCGGAAATGAGCATACATGATCTGTGACTTAGATTCTTATAAAGCGTATTACTAAAATGGACATGCCTTTTTAAAATTGGTCTACACTTGTAATGACCTGGGAGTGCTCCTGCCCTTGTGAAAAATTCCATGACAGGACATCCCTTCTCCCTGTCCTCCCACACTGGGTCATTTGACAAGGGAAGAATTGCATATTGCCCACATAATGTGCAGCACCACAACTCACCTGGCTTTCGAAAAGCATGACAATTCTGGTGCAGCATCCAAGGACTGCGTTAAGAGGCTGGAGATGGGATAAGGAGGAGGGGAGTGGGGCTGCAGTCCTCTGAACCTTCTCCCTGCCATTTCTGGTGTGCCTGTCATTTTCAGAGAACACAGAAGATTGTTACAGATCCTCACAATGTATAATATCTAAATATAAATGTTTCTGGTTTGTATACAGGCTAAGGCCAGAGTTTATAATCAGCAGACAGTTGTACTCACATCAGGTGCAGAGGAGAAGCCTTCCTTTTTTAGCCACTTTGTACCAATGATTTCCTTGCCCCAACTGCGTTTCATCACCAGATGTCTTTGCAGACTGGCAGCTGAAATCTCTGTAGCAGCAGTTGCATGTACCTGTTGCGTATGCCTGACCTCCAGCTTCTTTATTATGAGATGGGATACTAATACTGACTGTAACCCCACCTCATTTAAAGGGAGAAAGTAAGCTTTCAGGTATTACACACTTGTGCATGTGAATTCCTGTTTATGAGCTGGAATTTGGTGTCTTTAACATGCTCCTTGAATTTTTGCTGTATTGAAGAATTAACTATTTAAAATAAAAGCACTAAGGCTTTTCAGTCTGATCAATGCACATTAGCTGCACTACAAAAACTTAGAATAAGCCTGAGCTATTTTACAGGTAACGGTATAAAAAGCAAGGTCCACAGTCTTAATGTCATCTTATCCATATTATGGATATACTTGTAGGCAAGACTAATTTTTGGTTCCCATCTTCAACTGGGAGGCAGGGTGAAATAGTTCACACAGATGGAATGGACCTATAAAAATGGGTGAAAAGGAAGATGTATGAAACATTTTTTGGTAAATAGTCCTGACTTCTTTAACCTTAAAAATACCAAAGAGCTACTAACAGAAACATTTATTATAACTAACACATTTAACGATAGAAATATCAGCAAAACCAATTAAGTCAAATTCATTGTGGGGCAAATATGTTGACAAATACAGTCCATTGTGCAGTGAAAGGGACCCTTGGCAGTTAATTCCCCATGAGACTGACTTACACAAAATAGGAGAGGTTTCCCAGTCAGTTTATTCATACTTTACTACTTCCTAAAGCAAATTCAGCAGCCCCTTTTTCACCTTTTAGCTCAGAAATAGCATACTTATGAATTCAGTCTGATTCTATCAGACTCACATGAGATTGCTGGAAATTCAGCAGAAGCTGCTGCTGTTAATTGATTCTACTTGCCACTGTCATAACTAAGGCTTTGGAAAGACATCTCTTCACTGGTTGAGCAGTTCCAGTTGGCCAGGATTGGTTTCCTTGTGGAGAACCACAGCATTGAATTGGAATAAATACTTAAAAGTACAGAACTTCTCCCTGTGTCCTGTGGCTGTCTGGAGGTTTAGGGAGCTCACCTGTGAATCTCAAGTCACGATTCAGAGAAGTCCGTTCCTGCTTCTGCTGAATTCCAGCAATCTGCCCCAGGTCCAAGAGCAGGGTACATAGCTTCCCACAGGTCAGTGCCCAGAATATAGTAACACTATGGCAAGTTTATCTACAGGTTGTGAGATTAAAGCTGTATTCTTATTTTAGACAAAGGTTTTTATCATCTGGTCTACCACTGTAGCTGGGATAGAAGCCAGTTTTACATGCTCAAACCCAAACTGGTGGCATTTAGCAATTACAAGCAGCCTTGAGAAATTTATTGCAGAGAACCTAAATGTTACAGGAGAATGTTGACTTTTTTTTTTTAACATAGCTTTTCCATGTCTGTTTTACCTGCAGCTTTGTGCAGAATTTTTCAAAGGTGGAAGTTTCCCTGGGAGTACACCAGTACCTTTCACTGTTATTGATTTCAACAGGACTTGAGGTAGCAGCTTTACACAGGACAATGGCTCTTTATACAGTTGTATAACTCGCTCCACTCTAGTGTCAATCTGCTGGCAAGCCACAGGAGAAACTGCAGGTGTCCTCGAAATTCTAGATTTTTCACCTAGTTGCCTCCAGCAAGCTCCAGTACAGGCTTTCTCCCAAGATGAAGTTGGTGTCTCCTACTCTGAGCCCAGCATGGCCAGTCCCTACTGATAGTTAAGAACAGGTCCCCTTAAGTTAGTAGATACAACCTAAATCCAGGTATTATGTGGGGTACTTTGTTCACTAACTTTGATCATGCAAGTTCCATTTCAATTATTCATAGCAATATTGAATAAAGAATGGAGACATATCCCTTAAGATAATCTGTAAAATGCAAGAAAGCCTTAGCCAATAGGACAGCTTTATAAGTTTGGGGCACTCCTTTTTTTGTGGAAAATGGGAGCCAGCTAAAGATTACTAAAATTGGGCTGACCTGCAGTTTGTTGTTCTATCAATGATTAAGGATGCTGGTCTTTTTTTTTACAGGAAGATTGTGGATAGAATAGATGACAACAAAGATGGCTATCTCACAACAGAGGAGTTAAAGAACTGGATTAAACGAGTACAGAAACGCTATATCTATGAAAATGTGGCTAAAGTTTGGAAAGACTATGATCTCAACAAGGACGATAAAATTGCCTGGGAAGAATACAGGCAAGCCACATATGGTTATTATCTAGGTAAAATAACGTTTTCAGATTATATGCTCGAAGACTGTTGAGATTATAAAGCATGATTTCATGCCTTACAGTCAACAGGAGTTTGGTGTCACATTTAGGACTCTTGAAAATTGCATTAAATGTTACAGATGCTCAGAGGTCAAAAGCACTTCCTAGCTGTTTGTTGCAGCTATTTTCACATGAGTCACCAGCACGTGGAAGGTTTTGTAGAGGGATTATTAAATGTACTAACAATCTGAATTAAAATCTCCTCCAATTAGAAATATATTACTTTTTAATATTAAAGATGGTAATTTAAAATAATATATCGTGTAATTGACCAGTATTTGTTAATTCAGTCTCTCTTTCTTAAAGAGTCTAGATGCTAAAAATTTAGGCTGGGTCTAAGCTATAGCAAAGTTGTCGATTAAAATAGTTCTTGCAGAATAACATGCTTCAGACTGCAAATGAAAATCCTTAACAAATCAGGCAAAAGAAAAACATTAAAAATAAACCTGAATCTTTTGTTCCCCCCACATACATTCCCTTTGCTTTTTGTAAGGTAATGAAGGAGGAGAAGAGATTGCTTAAGCTAAAGAGCAATGCTGACAGAACAACAAATCAGTATTAATTGACCATTTATACTTACTGGAAACAGAAGAAAATATCTACTTATGATAGAGGCAGTTTCTGGAATAAGCTTCCAGTAGCAGCTGTAATTCCAAAGACTACCTTAAAGAGGAGCTTATTACATTTGTGGAAGGAAATATTTGATGCACAATCCCTGCAGCAGTATGCCTAGGAGCCCTTCATCTTTGCTCTCTGTAATCCCCAAGATTTGGAGAATAGCCACTACATTGTGGTCTTGTGTTAATGCACACTTAAAATTCCAGTTGTAATTCCTGGCCTAGTCCTTTTCAACCGCATTTGTCTTCCAACATGTGAATCGTGAAATTGTTGTGAGTACTTTTCATGTTTGAAGTCAGTTTAGTGATCCTATTTTAAAAATGATATCAAATACCTCTCATTTTATGCCACTGAACACCCTGAAAAACTTTCATTGTTTTAAACTGTAAAGAATTGTTAGGTTCCCTACTAGCAGAGGCGTAGCAGTTAGATAATTTCAGTCAGTCTTCCACCTTCTGAAACCACTTTTCTTTGGTTTGCTTGTTTTTTGAAACTGAAAAGTTGTTTAGATCATACCAATTCCTAAGAAGAATAAAGCTTCTGTGAATGAAATCTACCCCAAATACTGCCTAAGCAGTATTTGTAAAAGCAGAGTAAAAACAAAAAAAAACCCCAAATCTATCGAGGGCAATATACAATACTGCAAAATCCATTATTCTGGATTGCAGAAGGCTTAGTCAAGCCTTCAGAAGGCTATGCTACTAAATCACTTTTTAAAATCAAACCAAGTACTCAACCCCTCAATTTAAAACTTCACAGGAAAGAGATGTTCCATTTTAACATGGCAGCTATTCTGACAATAAACCTTTGTATTTCTAGACTTTAACAGCAAATTGGGGTGCTTCACTGTGGTAGTATGTTTTTAAAGGAACATACTTTTGAGATTGTCTTGATGAATTTGCAGAAAATCCGGAAGAATTCCAAGGTGCAACCGATCAGCACAGCTTTAAGAAAATGCTGCCCAGAGATGAAAGACGATTCAAAACTGCAGATCTAGATGGAGACTTAGCTGCAACTTGTGAAGAATTCACTGCTTTCCTTCACCCAGAAGAGTTTGAGCATATGAAAAACATTGTTGTCTTAGTAAGCAGAGCAAACCCAATACCATTATTTTTGCTTTTATTTTTTGGATGAGCTTTGAGGTCCTTCTCTATCTAATCTTTCCATGCAGGGTTCAGAAAGGGACACACGCATAACAGCTAAGCGGGGAACAGAAGGGGATGCCTTTCCTCAAATTCACTTGATTTAGAGCTCTCAGTAGAAGAAGGACTTGTTAAATGCACTTAAATACCTCCTAAACGGATTAAAGAAACAGCACCAACTTAAACCAAAATAAAAGGAATGCTTTGCTGAAATGCAGCAGCTAAGTGTTTGGTGCTTGTATCTGCATTTAATTTAAAACTTAAGCATGGTGTCCAGTTCATTCACGTAGGAAGTTTTTTCAGCATAAAAGGGTATTTGTATATTCATTGTATAAACAAGTTACGCTGCAGTCAGAAAGAGTACCTTTGCTTGTGTACAAGGGCAGGTCAAGGCCTCAAAATGTTAAATGATTGAAGAGGCGAGTAGCCAGAATTCTCAATTCTCTTAATTATGTTGATGCAAAACTGTTTTCCAGGAAACCTTAGAAGACATAGACAAAAATGAGGATGGTTTTGTGGATCAAGATGAATATATTGGTAAGTGTTAAGATTTGTTTCTTATCGAATTTCCAGTCCATTTGTCCATCTTCTCTCCAATTTACAGCAGTATTAACACAAAGACGAACATTTCTGTGCTCCAGTTCAACTGTTTTAAACCAACCATCCAACCCAGAAAGTTTAACTTTATTTTAGGGAGATAGCCACATCGCCAGCAGAAGGTTCCTTGCGCATTACAGCTTGAGATTCTCCTCTTATTATTGTATAATTTTGCTAAGAGGATCAGGAATATAATATTTTTCATGACAGGAATATTCTCTGTACACATGACCACATTAACAGCTTTTTGAAGGCATTGTTTAGAAATGCAGGAGGATCAGAGAGTGAATTAGTCTCTTCCCAGTTTGAATGGTACCTGATTATGCAAAATAGCTTGGAAGCACAAGTTGCAAAACACAAAATTCACCTTTTTTTCTACTAGTTATTTTCCTAGTGTAATAGTAAGCAAACCCCAATACTTCTCTAGCAGTGATGTCATTATGTTTCTTAGAGGAATAGAAGATGCATTAAAAATGAACTGTGCAAAACCAGCACTAAGATTTAAGATTCTCAGAGAAGTTGTGAAGTGTGTGAAAGTTAGCTGTGCATTACTTCAGTGACAGAGAACAAAATGGGAAACATCAACAGCAGATCAGTCACGGTTAATTTGCGCAAACCTCAGTCACACGAGGCAGTTAACTGCTGTCTTGCACTTCGATGTAGAGACAGAACAGAAGCAGGACTAGATATCAGCAGTACGGAATATGTTTTAGCCTTTTTGAATCATTATGCTGATACCAAAAGCTACCTTCTCCCACTGCACTCATTTTGATGGGTTTTAAATGAAGAAAGTAGCACTAGGAAAGCATGAGTGCAAACTCAAATGAGTCTTTCTGTTTCTGATGGTGCTATAAAGATCATTTCCCATATAATCAGGAACAATATACACACGTTAATTAATGGCAGGGGGTTCTACTCCTTGTAAATTATATTTAGCCTCAGAATGTGAATGCTATTCATTTATGACTGAAATAACAGAGCAGCATAATTTCCACAGTAATTTCAGTTCATTCAGTGACATTACCTACATATAATTATAAGGTAATTGTCAACATTTGTTACCATGTGAATGCTGGTTTTTCTTGTCTTCTATAGTTAGGAACATAGAATGTTCTAGTCACGATCACCCCACATCGGCAAGGATGATAAAAATCAAATTGACAGGACATGTCAGTTGCTTCAAATAAACAATATAATTTGCACTTTAAAAGATGAAAAAAGAAAGTGAATGTGTTGTCTAAAGTTTTCTTCATGAGTTGAGGAATTTGATGCTTTTTACATTTTTGAGATGTAATCCTTTTTTATGAAGTTGGGGTTAAAAACTAAGAGAAAACTAAACCTCTTCTTTGGTAAATCTCTTCACCTGGGTGGAGCATCAGACATCTCAGGGGGCTTTCTCTGCATAAACACTGGTTTTAACGCCATGATGCCAGAGACCTAGAGCACTTCCCTGGGTTGTGGGCATACACAAGCAGGTGCATGGCCCTTCTCACATGCCCTTCTGCACCAGGTGTGGTGCCCTCTCAATCCTTGTTTGCACACCCTGCTCATAACCCCAGGGCAGTTGAAATCCCCCATGACTGGTCTTGATGATGCCCAAGCTGCATCAGCCTCTCTAGTGAGAGCTGCCTGGTGGGGCCCTCTGCTTTTCCTCTGGTTTCTCTGGCTCCAGGAATCCCCTGTACACCTCAATCCAGCGCTCAGCCACAGAACTCACTGTTGCTACAGCTGCATGCCTCACAGACTGAGCACAAGATACAGTATATGTATACAGCTCATGTAATCTCTGCATCCTGTGTCACAGATGGTACACCACCATCCTGAGGTACCAATACGACACAGATCGCACCACTAATTTGTGACTTCTCCAGGTCTTTCTCTGGAGAAGAATACCTTCTACTGGAATATGCTGCAGCATGTTTTAAAAAAGGACTCATCTACTCAACTAAGATTAATTTCTCTTACAAAGATCTCTCTAAAAGCAGGACAAAAGTAGTGAAGAAATCTGTCCAAGAGTAGATAAACACAGCTAACCTATTTACACCCACATTTCATTTTCTGTACAAAGAAACGTGCAGAGTGAAAAGTTTAGTCTTCTGAGGAACACTGTGCAAATGTCTTTAGTTTGTGCATAATTTGCAAATTAAATATGACTTGAGCAAGACCTTTATTTGCTCTCCAGCTGATATGTTTGCAAATGAAGAGGGTGGACCAGAGCCTGACTGGGTGATTACAGAACGCGAACAGTTTGCAGATTTTCGTGACATCAACAAGGATGGAAAGATGGACAAAGAGGAAATTCAGCACTGGATTCTCCCACAAGACTATGATCATGCACTGGCTGAAGCTAGGCACTTGGTCTATGAATCGGATGTAGACAAGGTACTTAGAGTTCTAGTATACTTTAAAAAAAAGTTATATAAGTTGTTACATTTTTGGTTTTGGGTTGTTTTTTTTTTTTTTAAACATACCAGCTTGCAGGAATTTATTCATAAATTTTCTTATTGATGCACTTTAAATGCAGTTTTAGAGGCTAGAATGGCTAGTGCATTAATATATCAATGCCAGTTTCAGTTGGTAGGGTTAGAATCACAAAGTAGTAAAATAGTTTATCACTTCTAGAAGTCTATTTGGTTCGATAAATTATTTATCATCTTAAACTTGGAAGTTTTGACATGGTAAAAAAATACTCTTCCTTTTAAGAATGGTCATGGGGTTTTTATGCTAATTTAGACTGCAAGAGAAAAATAAAAGATACATGACATAGGAGGTAGCAAAACCAACCCCCAAACCATTTCTATAATCAAACATAGATCTTTGGCTTAAAGACTGGCTCAATACATTCCTCCACCTGAAAAGCCAAAACACGCTTACACAGAGAGTGTGGAAATTGCTAATATAAGCACCCATCTTCAGCAAAGTACACCAGAGGACTTTCATTTTTAGTGTCAGGAAGGCAAACCCAAAGCTTGGAGCAAAACTGCATGCCAGAAAACCCATATACTGTTTGGTGGCGAGTTAATAACAAAGAACTGCAGTTAGCAGTTTGACCCAAGTGAAGCCAGGGAGACTTCTTTCTTCCGCGGAGGTCCAGATTTCACTCACCATGGTTCCTGAACCTGCAGTCTGCTGCTTTGAAGCAGTATTTCCCAGAGCTTTTGTTAAGTCTGTGCTGGTGTGTCTTTTACTTAGCTTTGAAAATGTTCTTACAGAGATTTTATTTTCCTCCCACCAGGACCAAAAACTAACGAAAGACGAGGTTCTAGACAACTGGAACATGTTCGTTGGAAGTCAAGCTACTAATTATGGAGAGGACCTCACAAGAAACCATGATGAACTATGATAAGAGTATACCAACCAGTATGCCACAGACCTTTTCTCCACTTTACTGAAATCACCATGTCCATCCCCTCTTTTGGGGGATGATGGGCAAAGGACACACTCAAAACCAAATTACTTGCATTAATATATTTTTAACATGCCAGCTTATTACCTCAGAAACTGCATAGAAATAGCAATTACTGCAGTTTAATTTCGGAAAAAAATAAAAGGGTAACCTTTATATTAGATCCTGACCTGGAAAAGGCACTTCTAAAAACATAATTGCAAGGATCTTTAATAGTGAAATATTTTCTTCAAATACCCACTTTTACTATACGGAAATGCATCTAGGATTAGAAAGAAACCTGATTTTTAAACAGACTAAGTTATTTAGTCTTTCTTTATAGCATGTAACAATTTAGAGCTATACTTTGACCCTCGTGGTCCACACCCTCTTTCTCCACACTGTTTTTCTCTCCTGGTTTGGGTCAGAGGTGCTGCAGAAGGTATGCAAGCAGCCCTCTCGTTCATAGCTTCGCAAGTGCAATGTGTACAATTGGCGCTTCTCTCTAACCCCCATCAAAGTGCAGAGACAGCACATGCAACCCAACACCCTGTGCTGGCATTCCTCAGCGAGGGTTGTAGAGCTTAGTGACAGCTGCTCCTTCTGACAACAGAATAAGGTACAATTGTTTGTGGGTTGTTGGTTTGCTGTTTCCTGGGAGGAATTATGCCACATGGAGCATAATTTATCATCTCATGCTTTTCGCACTGTACCCAAGCCATACTCTTGTTCACACAGTGTGAATGGCAGCAGTTCTGTGATGGAGAAAGAATGAGACATATCACCCCTCTGGGCCTTCTGTGTCTGCCACATAAGAGGACAGATTTATGTGGCTAAACTTCTGATTTTGTATTTATATACGTATGAGTACGTGTTACTGAAGCAACTACATGAAGACAGCTTTCCTCCCAAAGAAAGGGTAAGCTTTCCACACAGGTGCTTTCTTTTTTTACTGTATAATGTGAGCTGTTACATATATATTTTTATATACCCAACTTAGGTAAGTTTGGTTGGTTTTAAATGTACTGGTTTTGAAATAAGCGCAATAAAACAAGTACTTCTTTTTGATACTGTTAAGGTGCAATAACACTAACACAGACTAGCATAGAGAGTTGATGGGAAAGCACGAACCAAGCCTTTAGAGCCAAGTAGTTCCCAAACTCTGGGTCATTGGCAGCTTCTGCAGCACTGGGTGGTCATCTGCAAACAGCAGCTGGACATCAGCACCAACTGTTTCTTCTTCACCTCATAAAGAAAAAGTTAGAAATAAGTTGAATATACGTAGTTGGTATTGCTTTCACTATAATTTGTTCTGAACACTAATACTGGGAGATGAGGGTTCCGTAACAGTGTTCACTTAGAGGTTTCTTGAAGGTTTGGTGTACAGCATCACACACTGGTGATCACACAACCGTCCAGAGAGGAGCTCTGAGACTCCCAGCTTGTGATATACTTTAACAGTTTAACAAGTTTTTAAAAATCATCATGAGACAATGCAGAACTGTGACGTCCATAAATAGTGTCATTTTTATAAGGTCATATAAGAGCTGTGCTGAAATATTTTACATCTTCCAATTGAAGATAATTAAATCTAGATACTATAGTCTGGCAGAGATTACATGTTCTTGTTAGCACAATTACTAAGGCTTTGGTGTGCACTTCTTATGACATTGCCAGCAATGTCTCCAAAAAGTCCACTCTTCCATTAACATACAGTAGGACAAATGTCATAAGTGAACTGTTTTTGCTTTTACAGTATGCTCAAGTTAAATGCCTAAATGCAGTGTTATCCGAGAAGCAATAAAATTGTATCTTGGCACAAGTAAAAGGTTATCTGGTTTGTTTATGACTTGGATTTTGAAGTGTTTATTGTATTCAATAATCCTAACAATTTTGAGAGGTGTTGTCTTAGGTTTTTTTCAAGTATTCCTTTCATACAGGAATTTCATACATTTTCATATTTTAGTAACAGAACTGCAGTACTCTCTTTGCACTCCGGTGATCTTCTACTGTTCCAGGAAACAATACCTTAGAAAACCTAAAAAAAAAAAAAAAAAAAAAAAGCTTTTTTCCTGCAAATAAAACCGCAGGCTCAGACTGGATACTAAGCCAAGGATTTTCACGGAAGCCCAAGGGAAGGTTGTTTGCTAACTCTTGTTGAAATTCAGTAGGAGTTGGGTGCTGAGACACTAAGTGTTGCCTTCAGCTAAACATGACACTTCCAAATCCACTGCATGTACTGTCCCAACAGAAAATTGCATCTGAACTTTGACAAGTAATCACATTTTCTTCCATGTTACTCAATTTAGAATAGAATTAGCATCATGCGAGAGAAATCATGTTCCTGTATTTGTTATAAATTTTTACTAATGTTTGAAACACATTGGGCATTTTCCAGTATTAAACTATATTTACATGAATAAGAAAGCTGAAATCAGAATTATTCATGAAAGCAGGAACTGGAAATTTAAACCCATAGTATTTTACAGTAAAACCTTTTTTTTTTTTCACACGAGAGTGGTACTCTGACTATGTCCAGCTATGAAAAAGGTAAACATGCCAATTAAAATGAGGTTTCAAATAATTATTTATTAATAACGGGTAGTGGGGTCATCATAAGATTAGGAGCTCTTTTTTAAAAGCAGAATACAGAAAAATATTTTTAGAGACCATTCGTATCACTGATGTGATTGTACTCTAAATGCTACCCTCTTGTTTCTGCAACTCTTCATAGTGTTTCCCTTACCAACATTCAGTAATGCACAGTACATTCTGTGCATTAAATGTTCTTTCAAGCTCAATGCACTAAGGAAGAGTAACTCCAAAACAGACTAGAGCTTCTGGGTTCAAATTTAACACTATTTAAGGAAAGCAAACCTTTGCTAGGGGATATGACTGTTAACATTGTGATTTTTCAAGCTTAAGGTTTCTAATGGGGTTTGACTGTTCCAGAGATAACATTTTTTTCCTAGGTAACATATTTCAAGTCATATTACGAGCAAATGTTACAAAATTCTAGTGTAATGTGAAATACTGTAATGTCAGATAGCATTATTTATCTGCTTAATGTGACTAAACCCATTAATTGCTGGGAGCCATACTTCATCCCAGCAACACGAAAATCCATTTTGTGCCTATCTTGTCAGTTATTGCCTATTTTCTTAATGAATTGTGATGTAGTGAAATTCTGTTGGGAAGCGTGTTTATATATTTCCAACTGCAGGTTCCGAATGGTATCTCTTACTACATAGATCCTCCATTAACTCAATGTTTTCGTTATGCCTATGCCACAACATATCAAAGGTGCATTTTTCTTACTTGGATATCTGGAATAGCCATTATTATTGCACATGCAGTTTTAATTATTAGAATTTATGAAATGAACTAAGTGGCTCATGTTCATTGTGTTATATTTCCATTTAATGGTTCAATCAGGTTAAGTCTGTCTCCTGTTCCAATCAAGGTGCTTCACGTAACTCCCTGAGGAAAGGAGAACGCAACCCATCCTGATCTAATTATACTTACACAAGTATCTTACAATAGTTGTATATTGCTTTATTACTTGCAGTGCAGAAGTTGATCGTGATCCCAGTGAAGTTAATGTCAGAACTAGTCCCTGTGTAGAGAGACTAAGGCCTCTACACCGAAGGCAAGCAGGACAATAGGATGGTGGGTCTGAGGTGAGAAATGACCTTCTTACCATCAGATCCTGATCTCCTCCTGAACACCAGTTTTTATGAATTTAGACTGATTCATACTCATGAAAGGCAGGGCGTAAGTCTAGTTCATGAAAGGCAGTGTCTAGTTTTACTGGTCTGTTCAAATAAACTTTGCCATTTTATTGAATGATGGTTGCATCACTCCTAGACAGCAAGTTACCATCAGCAAATGGAGCTGGTTTTACAGGGTGAGAGGAGGAGCCACAGAAAACATTTCAAGGCCAGAGATCTTGCAAAACCTGGCTTGGCTTGGAGTCAAATACTTGGAAGCATCCACCACTAATAAGCTACAGCCTTCTCTTCATGACTCCTATTTAGTGTGTGCTATATTCCATTTAATATGTCCAGCAAGAAGCATATTAACCATATTTACTAATTACAAAGGAAGAACTTAGCATGATTTTCCATGTAACCTTCAGGCACCAATAAGGCCGATGTGCCTCAAATTCAAGTGCTGTATAGATTTTTCCAAACATGATGAATTTCAAAGCAGCCTCAGAAGAAAAAGTTACCAACTTTCCCATAGTGTGAAATAGTGTACAGGGGACATACATGGCATATGTGACACAACACGCAATTTCACACGTGCATTCTCTGTCTCCACAGGATAAGGTAAAATATGTCTGACAGATGGAGACTGCTCTTCACTATGCCAATGTGCTGACTTTGGCTGAGGTAGAGTTAATTTCCTTCATAGTAGCTGGTACAGGGCTGTGTTTTGGATTTGTGCTGGAAACGGTGTTGATAACTGAGGGATGTTTCAGTTCCTGCTGAGCAGTGCTTACACAGAGCCAAGGCCTTTTCTGCCTCTCACCCACCCCACCAGCAGGCTGGGGGTGCACAGGGTGCTGGAAGGGGACACAGGCAGGACAACTGACCCTAGCTGACCTAAGGGATGTCCCAGACCATACGGCATCATGCTCAGCATATAGAGCTGGGGGAAGGAGGAAGGTGGGGACATGGGAAGCAATGGCATTTATCTTCCCAAGTAACCAAGTTACATGTGATGGAGCCCTCCCCTCCTGGAGATGGCTGAACACCTGCCTGCCCATGGGAAGTGTGGGGAATGAATTCGTTGTTTTGCTTTGCTTCTGTGTGCAGCTTTTGCTTTACCTATTAAACTGCCTTTATCTCAGCTCATGAGTTTTCCTTCTTTTACTCTTCTGTTTTTCTCCCCCATCCCACCAGGGAAGAGTGAACAAGCAGCTCTGTGGTGCTTCGTTGCCAGCTGGGGTTTAAACCACAACAGCCTCTGGCAAGAATACAATTATCATGTATATGCATTATTGTTTCTACTGATAATTAAAGGGTATCCATTTTCAGCACAAGTATTGGATCTGGTAAGGGCAACAGAGTTCTGGAGCTCAGTTTCATATACTGCATGTTTGTCATTGTGGAAGAATTTATTTCATAATCACAAAGTGCCCAAATATGATCTGGTTGCCTACCATTTGAGGTTTTAGTATTTGCCTAAGTGTTTTGTAGTTGGTCTCACATTTGTGGTCCGAAACTCCTACATACCTGAAATTCCAGAACAGCTATATAGAACAAGTCATGACATGATACCAAATAGTAATTAGGGGAGACACGTATCTTAGAAATGACAATGTTTCATCATATTTAGATACGCATCAAGGCACTTTCACAGTGAAGTGGGAAATGTTTTCTTTACATGGGAATAGCCTGATAAACTTTAAAACGAAAGTCTACTGGACCGGTGGGGGTACAAAAACCTGATGAAAAATTAGTGTAGCTTTTGAAGACATACCTTAATTCCCGCTAAGGCTCTTTGGTGCTTTTGAGGATGGTGGGACACTATCACAGAAAGATGAGTTGATAATGCCACATTCTCAAACAGTTCCAGTACAGCACTACCCAGGAAGCAGTTATCACTGAAGATGCTGCGTTTGTACTTAACAGACTGGTGGGATTTAGGTAAAAATAAAGTGGGGGAAAAAAACCAAAAAAAAAAGCTACTCAATAGGGTGCTCCAGCATGTACTATCTTCTCCCACCTGAGGCTGCTGTTGCATTCTGAGGAAGTTTAATGGATGCATGACAATGAATGCTGTGTTGGTTACCATGAATCCCACCACTACCATTCAAGTTAACAAGTTGGTATCAAGGCCACAGTACCTAGGAAGACAAAAAACAAAATCATTCTAATTATCAATTACTGAACTGCCAAGACCATGATGTCCTCAGGACTCTTCAGGACATATCTTCTGTATGGATAAAAGCCAGTAAATTTAATGTTCAGGAAGAAAAAAAAAAAAAAGAGGGTGGGGGGCTTTTAACATTAGATCAGCTGTAAGATAATGCAGACATACCACAGATAGTATTGGCTAGATTGACAGGTTAGATACATGCCCCCCCAAATTACTCCCAATGCCTCTCCCCCAACTTTAAATTTAGCTAAACTGAAGTTCTGCTGACCTGGCTTTCACTGGGTTGCTGGGACACAGAAAAGAAAGGAATGCTAGTTGGGAATGCATCAAATGAAGTGCAAAAGAATTCCCGAATCCTTTAGTAGGTAAGATTTAGATGAAACATCTTAAAATCACGGGGAGGTTTTATTTTTTAAGAGGTGAATTTACAAGTGAATTCCACAGGCAGCAGAAATGAAAAGAAGAGAGTGGCTGGAGAGGTATCCTAAGAATCTAACAAAACCAAAAGCTTCTCTATTCCTGCTCTTCACTTAAAAGATTTTTGCATTAATTCCTTTGCCTGAATCTCCTATTCTTTCTTTGTCCTTAAGTTTTAAATTCCATTAGCAGTACCGACACAACATTTCTAGGAACCCCCAAACCTCCCCAAGTCACTGATAACTTTGAAATGCTTTATGCTGAAGAAAGAAAGTTTTCAAAACTATTATATCTGCTCTAAACTGGATGCAGCAAAGTATAGTTAAACAAAGAAATTAAATGCAAGCGACTAAAAGGAGTATTATTCCGTTATTCCCAGCTATATTAGTAAAAAGAAAAAAATGTCTAGACTGGAACAGACAGATTTAGGGTTATACTGAGTTAGAATATTCTAATTTACTGCCAAAACATTTAAAAGTGAACTCTATACAAAAAAAGTATTTGTATACTTCTGGTAGGCTACAGAGTACTGTTTTCCTAGAGACAATAAGTGCAGTAATTTATACTTGAGTCTACTTAAACTAGCAAATGTTTCCTGCATGGCTGTGTCTTCAATGTAGTTGCATGACCACTAAAGTTCTAGGATACCTTGAGCTAACAGTCCAACCCCATGACTTTATTCCAAGGCTGCCTAATCAGCTTCTTAATAACAATTTCTCTCTTATATCAGCTCTACAATTGCTGCATGTGCTGGGTGCAAAGTTTGGAAACTGAATCATCACCAAAATTATTATGAAATTATCATGAAATTATTTCAGTATTAGAAGGACCTTTCAAAAGCCTTGCTATCAACCAGCATTAGGTTTACAGGACAGTTATGTGGACATCTGGACAGATATAATGATATTTTCCCTTATTTTGCAAGGAAATCAACTTTCCAAATTTCCTTCCCCAAAGCTTGTAAAAGGGAAACAAACTTGCATAGAAGATGTTAAAATGGGTCCTCTGGGATAACTTGGGTATAAAGTAGGTTTTACTGTAAATCAGACTGTATTTTGTGGTGCAGCATTGTAGCCTATTCAGAGAATTTTCTAGACAGGTAACTGTGATATAAATAAACATTAACTTATTTGTGGGAACCTAGGTCCAAAATGCAGAGATAAGAAGGGCTCCCTCAGTTCTGGCTTCAGAAGATATAATTATGGGTGCATGAAGGAGACAGCGCAAATATCCTCCATTTATATTTCTGCCTCCCTTCATAACATACACAAAAACAGTTGAAATAAAGCCAGCAAGATGAAGAGCAATGAGAAACAACATGATGAAATACTGCCTTTGAAATCTACTTTATTCAACTGGAAACAAAACATTTTAAAAGGTGATAATGCTTTAAAAGCTATTTAACTTGCCAGCCAAATCAAGCTGACCAAAATCTAATTTATTCCTTGTCTTGTTCAGCAGATGCTTAAAAGATCAATACAGTTGTCTCTGTAGATCGGCATGAAATATTAACCAGTCTGAGTGTTCTGAAGCTTTTTACAACATATTCAGCCTCATTAAACATTAAGTAGCCTTGAAATATAAATATAAAATAACTATCAGCTTCCTGTCCTTCAGACACAGAACAAAGGTAGCTCAAATGTGGGAAGCAGGAGGGAAAAAATACTAAATGAACTGGGAATTCACATAGAAGTTAACTTAGGAAAGCTGTTAGTATAAATTGACTCAGATACACTTTACCATAAGGAAAGATAATATTGCCATACCAGAATATCCACTAAGGTACAAAACAGTGGTGTGAAATTTATAGCATGAGAAATTCATTAAAATATGCCTCTGATCATAAATATACTCATTTTAGGCCCAATATACTTATCTTAGTCCAAATATACTAATTTATACTACAGCTTCTTTCACCCCTCATGTTTGCTGTAAGACCCATTGGCTGGGTTCAGTGAGAATGAAACCCTCTTTTTTCTGCTTTTCGTTACTGGCTCGTATGTTAAAAATATCTGGGCAATACAGCAGAAGATTTTCAGGTTCACTAAAGAGAAATGTCAGCTTTGCAAATCACTGAAAGTAACCGGACATAAACTGTCAAAATAAGTCAGGGAAACAGTGTGGTTATTGTCAGTACGTAACTCAAGCCTGCAATCCGAAATGTGGCTAAAGGTTGGAGACAACATAGCAAGACAGTTCTACTATGATATACAGATCAACTAATCTAGCTAAAAATGCTGCTTAATTTTCATATATGCAGGACATCTAATACCTTTTTCTCCTCTTTGTCTACTTGCTTTATGATTGCTGCATACTGATAGCAACAAAATTCAGCCTTACACAGTATTGCCTTCACCACTGCAAAGTCTGTCAGGGTTTACAGAGAAGCTTTTTATGAGGCTTTCTTACTGCTGCTTCTTGTCTTGTATTGTTATCAGACCAGACATACCAGTGCTAGAATTTATTACAGCCACCTCCTCTCAATTTGGCAAGACGGTAACAGCAAGAAGTGAAACTGTGTAGGATTCATTCCCCTGCAGAGATAAGGGATTTAGTAAACAGTATAGTGAGCTATTAAGTCAGAACTATCAAATTCTCCTATACAACATGATGCTACGAATGACATCAATCAGTCATTGCAAAAACCATAAGGAGTTGAGAATAAAATGAAGAAACTAATTCAGTACACCTAGAGGGAAAAAAATTTATATTTTTAAAGTAGATATTTTTAAATTTCTGTGCCATAAGCAAGATATCAGTGGGCTCACATAAAGAATAAGTGTATCAGACACATTAAGAAAGGATATTCGAATAGCATTTGACATTGGGCTATTTTTGCTGCATTCTCAGAATAGAACTGAAAATACTTTTGCATTCCACTGTATTACACCGTATTTTTATATTTTTCTTACCTGTATGCTACACTGTTAACAAGCACTGATTAGAACAGCAGTAAATCAAATGTTTTACACTTATTTGAATGCTGGATTTTCAGATGCGCCTTGTAGACAGGTTTACGTCATTTCCAAAGGCACGTTTTAAAAAGAAATTTAAAACCACATTTAATCCATGTTGTGAGCAAAGCCTCACACCTTTGCAGTTTAGTCAAAAGGGCAAGCCACAGCCTAACCACAGCACAGGCTTAGGGAGGGCAAGCAAAGCCTTAGATTTCCTGTGCCCTCTTCGGTTCTGCCCCATCCCACCTTGCTCCTGGTAAAACTCGGAACAATCTCGGATAAAAACAACCAGCCCCACATCACCAGAACCACACTTGTTCCTTCCCTATTCATGGATGATTCACAGACCTGCCTCCTCAGTTCCACTCAGCAGAGGCAGCCATATATTTCTTACAGCCATGAAGGAGCACAGTGAAGCCATAACAAGGCACATGGATGAGGCTGCATGATGTGGACAGGAAGGGACAGAATTCATGTAACCCCTAAAGGAGCACTGTGTGGTGCCTTGCTTGCTTCTTTAATGCAAGTGCTTTGCCTAAATTGCAGGTCCTGCAGGTTATTTGGGAAGAAAGGTAATTTGACAGGAATGTCACGCATTTCTTTGATACCATGGAATAACACAGAGGAATGGAGCAAGACAGTTTTCTTGCTGAGATTGCCACAGCTCTTTTATCCAAAAATCCTCTTCTTTCAAGGGTATGCTCATTCATGTATCATCCTCATATCTCACTAAACTTCTAGTAGATACAAAACAAGGCAAACACTGGAGTTAGGTCACCTAAGTGCTATGAAGTTGGCATCGAGGCTTAAGGTAGAATGAGCAGGCACAAAGATGGGGGTGTATAGGCAGCAATAGTACTGCAAAGGAAGAGGAATTTTACTGATCCAACTGCTTCCAAACAAACCTGGAAAACTTGCATTTGCACAGATGAAGTCTGTTTCACTTTTTGTGCTCTGCTCTCCCTGAAAGTTTGAGAGAGATGAACACTAGTGCCAAGTTTACTGTAAATACCTACCAAGGCAAGGTGTAAGACTTTGGTTTGATCAAGTTGCAGTTACACTTCCCTTAGACACCCACCCAAACCCTGTTCCTGGAATGCAGTCTTTGAAGTCTTGCAGATTCTGTTTTATACAAGACTTCTCCTGTCTATCCACATAGCAAAACCTTTTAACTGGGTAGTCACTCATTACTCATAACATTAATACTACAATGTCTTTCCTCTGACAACAGACTTGCCCCTGCACATGTTCAGCTCAAAGCACTACTGCAAAGCAGAGCTGACACTCCGCTCCACCAAACTCCAAGTGACTATCATCAAGGCAAAACAGAGAGGAGAAAAGGAAAGTCTCTAAGAGACCAATTGACATTTCAGAGAGTGGTGCCTCCACTCACGTGCTTTGCCTTTTCTTATGCTCTAAATTCTTCAGCAATATCTTTTGGTTCAGTGTTTAGGACAGTGAAATTGTGTTTCTTGGCCTGGATTTCTAAGAGTTACAGTAACAAAACCTGGTTGTTTTATAACTTGCAACTTTGACTAAAATTCATACCTCAAGACCACCAAACCATAAAGAAATAGCATAAAAGGGAGAGAGAACAGCCACACAGATCAGAACAGCATACTGCAAATGCATCAACCCTCAGCTAGTATTAATTGGTATGGCTCAAAAAATACATTTTATCTCTCTTTTTCAAAATGCCTATGCTCATTTACATCCAAAGGCACTGTTCAAAATAAATTCAGCTGTAAACAATCCTCCTAGATAGAAAAAAACCCCAACAAGCATCCCTGTACATTTTTTTTGCTGCTGTAGAAGACATGAAATGGATGTGTGTGCAGCTGCACATAAAAGAGATGAGGAAGCAAATTCCTCTGCTGTTTGGATTAAACCAGAATTAAAATGTTAACATGCATGCACATTTCTTTCACTGAGACCTAAAAAGATATCCTGGCATTGTAGCTTTCCATTGTTTCTAGAAGAATTTAAAAGCTGTTTAAGATGATCAAGACAAGGACATGTACACACCTATCAAAGGGCAGTAAGAATGCCATCAAAACACATCAATAGGAATATGTGCTGGTATTGACTGGATAGAGTTAATTTTTCCACAGTATCTGGTATGGGGCTATGTTTTGGATTTCTGCTGGGAACAGTGCAAATAACTGAGGGCTGTTTCAGTCCCTGCTGAGCAGTGCTTACACAGAGCCAAGGCTTTTTCTGCCTCTCAGCCCATCCTGCCAGCGAGTAGGCTGGGGATGCACAAGGAGCTGGGAGGGGGCACAGGCAGGACAGCTGGCCCCAACAGATCCAAGGGATGTCCCAGACCATAGGATGTCATGCTCAGCATATAGAGCTGGGGGAAGGAGGAAGGGAGGGGGAATGCTGGGAGTGATGGTGTTTGGCTTCCAGAGTAACCGTTATGCGTGATGGAGCCCTGCTCTCCTGGAGATGGCTGACCACCTGCCCGCCCATGGGAAGCGGGGAATGAATTCCTTGTTTTGCTTTTCTTGCATGCATGGCTTTTGCTTTACCTATTAAACTGCCTTTGTCCCAGCTCATGAGTTTTCCCACTTCTACTTTTCCAATTCTCTCCCTTATCCCACCAGGGGAGAGTGAACAAGCAGCTCTGTGGTGCTTTGTTGTCAGCTAGGGTTAAACTGTAACAGAATACGAAGGCTCTTTTGGAATGTCCTTATAGAAACCCATGACCTACTCAAAAGCCTTTGAAGCTCTACTTACTGTAGGTCACTGAAAAAAAGAAATGAGTTTCTGGAGCAGATTTTCTAATAGAATTAAACCTTTTTTCTTAAGAGTTAAATGATTATTTGATACATATATAGTTGCATACAAACACACACAGAACATAGATGATAAGCTACCAGCAGCAAAGTCACTTGATCACTTATTATCTTAAAATGTCTGATACTCTTCAGCAAGTTTTTATTCAGAAGGCATTGTGCTAGATGTGCAAACAGGCTGGAAAAAACTAATTAGAACTAACTATTGTTGAGAAATGTTAATGTGGAATGGAAGGCATTTAAAGAACAGTAACGGAGTTTAAAATATAAGTTCATTCCAGTAAATCAGCGTCAAAATGACAAGAGAAGCCAGCATGGCTTGAGACTGATATATGGAACAATATGTAAGATAAACAAAAAGTCTTTTGAACCCATCCATAGAATATGAGAAGTGAAAGATTTGATTAAGTATTAAAAGAAAAAGGCTAAACCAAATGAAACACAAAAGTGAATCATACAGTTCAAAATCTCTCAGTATGAGAGGATTTTTTCCTGGTTCTTTAAAAAATTTTTTTTTTTTTTTTTTTTTTTTAAGATTAGGACAAAGCCAAAGAATTAAGAATTCACTTTCTAGAATGAGACTGAAATACATCAAATTGAACCACAATGACTACCTGGAATATTTGAAGATTTAATTTGCAACTATTCTAAGATAAAACTGTATCTGGTGCAACATACCTGAATACTCCTATAGGTGTTTTAAGGCTTTTTTCCAGCTTTTACTGCTTTCGTGCATCAATGCAAATTATGCACTGACAGCACTCACCAAGGGCAAGTACTTGGCTCCCATTCAGGCAAACTCAATAAAGAGCTGAGGTGATCACCGTGTGAAGTGCCATCAGTACATGACCAATCTCACCTCTGCGGTAGCAGACATTTGAGGGGCAATTCCTTCCCTTGGTTTGTGCAGTTATTGCACCATATCTTCCATCAGCACGACTGAAGGTAACAGCCCTTCTCACAGACTCTAACTATGGGCGTGTAATGGCTGGGAGCTGTATGCATTTCCCAGTTAAGGTCCTTCTGGAGCTTTGGTGGAGAACGGGTCTGTAACTTGTTGCACACACACTGTTCTTCCCCATTTCAGCTCCAAAGTGTTCCCAGCGTGTTACCTGTGGTTGGCATGCCAGCAGATGGCACAGACCATGCCAGCCTCTCACCATGACTGCTTTGCAGCTGGTTACAGGACAAAGTGACTTTCACAGACCTACCTGAATCCTTATCCTGCCATAATGCTAAAAATGAAAGGTGAAGTTTTTCATGGTAACTGAACTCTACTGAATTAAAAGGCCTATGATAGCATTGTTTTTTCACAGCATTTGTCTAAATCAAAGTAATCTTTTGAGATGAACAATTTAAAATTACCAGTACACTGGGTGTTCTATAGATCTTTCTTAATCTTTCCTGCAAGGTTCCCCATAACTTTGGCTTTACATGTAAGCCAGAACTCTATCCTAAAAGACTTCACAACTATTTTAGCCTGAGCTTTGTAATTTTGATTAGACAAGAAAAGTAAAGATGCAAGCACTGTACTGGCATATCCTGATATAACCAGTCAAAATAATTTACTGTGCGATCCGCTGGTAGCATGACCTATGCCAGCTTCTTTCTGGTACAACATATTTTCCCTATCAGCTCAGTGGCAGTAGCAACCACTCCTTCAAATTTGCCCTCTTACCTGAACAGCCCGTGCCAGGGAGTAAGGGAGTGACTTATGCCCCTTTCTTCTCTTGCAAAAGGATACACAGCTACTCATAACTGAGCCCTGAGGAAGCCCACAGACTAGACATCAGATATCCAAGAGAGAAAAAAAAGTGAGATCAGAAATTGAGAGAAGTCTTCACTGACACTTTACCGGTTCACATAGTTCAGGGCTGATCCCTAAAGGCAAAAGACCATAATAATGCCATTAGTTAAGGAAAGCCTGGGGAAACTGAAAATGTATGTAGAGAAAGCTTAAAAATCATTTAAAAAAAAACAAGTGAGGGAAACACTTTAAACAAGCACGCTAGTGTTTCAGAGATGCCTAGAGGAGAAATTCTCCAAGGATTCTACCTCTAGGATAGACAAAAGGAGGCAACGGGAGCCTGATGTGGAGATGTTCAGAATCATTTCCTGAAGTTTAATATTGGGAGCTATGTGCATTAAAATTTTAAGACAGCAAATGTATTTAAGAAATTTGTACAAAATGCATTCAATAAGCTATTTCATCATATATCAGTACAAACACTGGGTTAGGCTAATAATTTTATAAACAGAAATAGCACTGAAATGCAAAGAAAACAAAGCCTTGATGAATAAGGTGGGTAGGGGGAACAGATAATTTATTTTTCAATAGAATAACATGGACACTTGTTAAAGAGAAGACACAAGTCCTCTTAGGAAGAAATCTGCTAGCTGATCCATCAAAGAATCCAAAATGAAGGCTAAAAGGTAGAGAAAAAATGTCATAAGGAAAACTGCTTTAAATTATTAACCAACAATTATGCTTGGACTGACTAAGCGCTTTCCAAGACAAACAATACAACTCAGTGTAAATAATATGATTTAATTTGTACATTTTTCATAAGATTTTCTTTTAACAAGGATGGCAGGGTTATTTGACTTTTCCGGGGGGGGGGGGGGGGGGGGTGGTGGTGGTGGTGGTGGTGGAGGGTGCTGTGTGTGAAGGTGGTATTGGAATTTAACAATACACCATGGTACAGAATAAAAAAGATGAGCAAGCTTTATCATTTAGTCCTTTCTTTTCCAAAATAGGGTTACATTTCCCCTAGAAGCTCAAGCTGGACACAGAGAGTTTCCATCCACTGATTAATGTGCATTTTGCAGCCCCTAGTCTGAGCCCCACACTTAAGTGCCAACTTATTCAGCAGAGAAATCTAAGAGCTTCCTTTTCCATCACCACTGGCGCACCTACTCCCACATCCACTCTCCATGTTCATAGCTGGTATGGCCTTCATTTAAAGTTAGGTCTGCATTGGCTGTTACCTCTTTCACAGGGGATGGAAGGTTTTTACTCTAACTACAAACCTTTAGCTCTAGCTGCAGCCTCATGCTTTCAGCTTGGAGGCAGCCTCATATGCTTTAGAAGCCTCATGCTTGGAGGAATCCAGGAATCCAGATTTCCCATGTGTTGAACAAATATCAGAGGTCACATAAAGAGAGAATATATGCCCCTATAGGAACATAAAAGCTGAGAAGGAGAGAGAATAAACAACAACTAACACTGCCATAAAAAGTACATCAAAACAAGCCATCTAATAAGTTTTAAAATAGTGGCTGCAAAAACTAACTTTATCCAGTATCAATCAAACTGAAATAAATACTTAAAGGTGTACTACTGTTTTCTCAAAATAGTAAACCCACCTAGTCTTTTCCCAAAGGTTGTCTTCTGCCAGCCATATTCCAAAACAGCTAAAAATTCAATAAGATGGAGCATAGTTGCAAATGTAGCAAAACAATATAACACAACAATCCTTACACCTCTTCTCCTCTGCCTCTTATATGAAGAGTCATGTTCATAAATGGAGCCCATCAGCTTGATTCATGTTGGCACAGGTGGGAGGGATGAGGAACAGCAGAGGATAGTGCTCTGCCTATTCCCCTAGCTGGGCTGGTTATCCTGTACTCTCCTCTGCCTTTGGCAGTGACTACAGCCTGAAAAAATAATGGCCTCAACAGCTTCTTAGGCCACTCGCTGTTATAATCTGTATAATAAGTATTAGTTTAGCTTTTCGTATGGAAAGTTAATCCCCTAATAACATTTCAAATTACTGAACAGTGTTTGGAAAAAATCATAGCTACCATTCAGAAACCTGTGCTGCAATCAGCTGCACAAGATATACAGCATTCTGTAATTAGTGCACACCTTTCAGACTTGGCTAATTACCTCTTATGAATTAAAATTGTCTCCCCCCCACTAACCACTATATTTGAGAGGAGGGGGGGGGAAAAAAAAAGACAAAAAGAAAAGATAAGCTTTATACTTCAAAGCAGACGACAATTCAGTAAGATAATGTCACTGATTTGGTTATTTCCAGATGAACATCAGGTTATTCAACCTAGGTGAATTTAATGATTCTGGATAGGTTGTGCAATGAATTCTCATATAAATCACTTGTAATTGCAAACATAAAAATTAAAAATCAGTCTGAAAGTCTGAAGGGAGAGATAACATGGTATTAGTGATTAGTGAAAGCAGAAATCTACAGATAGTGGTGCTGCCATTTTAATCAAGGCCATCCTGATGAGAAGCTTCTGAACCTCATGGGGACAGCACTAGGATGAAGAGGCTAGGGTGTCAAACCTGACAGTTTTTAAATGACTACAAACACGTTGCCAATATACTGACATTAAAACTTCAGCTTTTTTCTGTAATTCAATGTTCTTTTACATTTCTCAGGCAGACCAAGCTCAGTTTGGCTTTCCACACCTCCTCCCCAGTACCCATTACCAGCTAGCTATCACCCCTGTGCTGAGCCAAGGATTAGGAGATTTACTTGCATGAGTATCTCAAGTCAGCATTTTGAATGATGCAGAGCATTTCAGGTTCCAAATTCCCTGAGTAGAGTGAGTCCACCTTTTTTGTACCTCTGAGTGCCGATCAGCTCAATTATGCCATGACCTACTCATAAAAGCATTTGGAACAACCTGGATCAGGGGAGACTTGTGCCCCACTTTGACAGCATTGCTGAAGTTCAGTCCGTGGAGAGAGTGCCTGGTCCTGTGACACTGACTGACAGCCTACTGTGTCTGCCTGCCCTTCCCGTCCTTTCGAGCACAAAGGCCTCTCTCATTTGTAGGTGTTAAAACACAAGAGCTGGCACAACACCTCTAGCCCTGCCCTGCAGCTCCACAGTCCTCCTGGAAGTCGTCACTGCACAGCTCACACAGGGCAAGTATGACAAACTGTGGAAGGACAACTGATTCCAGACCAGCCACAAGGGCACTTCCATCACTTAGAATAGCATGTTTTACCTTCACACTGAAAAAGGGGGTGAGGGTTTCTCCTCCCCTTACTTACCAAGAGTCTATAGCAAAAAGAGTGCACATGTCCTCTGACCTAATGAAACATGTTTCATCACCTTCTAGCAGGAAACCCAGTCTTAGTCATGGATCTGTTATAATGAGGAAATCCTGCACTTCAGAAAATAAGTACATGTTACATGTACTTATCACCTCTCTGGAGTTTTTGAAAGGTTTTGTCCCCTTTTATTTCAAACCAAAGCTTTTAGGAATATTAGCTGTATCAGAAGTTAAAACTGAAAGCCACAGTACAAACTTTCAGAATTAGCGATGACTTGAATTCAAATTTAGGATCTAAACTCACATACTTTGTCCTGTATTAAGTTTGGAGCCAGGATTAAAACCAAGCTTTTTCTTTTTTTCTGGTCATAATTTACAAAAGATTGAACTTTTCTGACATTAGACATTTTGATCAGATTTTGGCTCCAGATGAAAGAAACCTTGCAGGTACACTCATACAGCCAAGTGACTAACTGCCACCCTTTGTGCCTGTTAATTATTTCTGGCCACAGCATTCTGTGCATAATGGAGCATGGACACAATATAATGGCTTTTCTTCCCCTCCTTTTTTTTTTTTTTTTAAATTTGGCTTCTAGGTCAACATTTTGAGAAGTCAGCACTTGCTTTGCTGAAAGTCAAGGGATAATCAGCCTGGAACACCTTGGGCTGTTTTGTACAGGTACTCCCTATTTGCAGCTCCCAATGACTTTTAGCCACAAATGCAAGAGCAACCATAATTACAAAATCAGGCCCAAATTGCTTCAAAATTCATCACTTCAAAAAGCCAGGAACTCTTAAACATTATGGACATGGTGCTGGGGGGTTGGGAGGGCAGAGGAAGGGGGTTCATCCAGGGGAAAAAAAAGCTAAATAAAAAAAAAAAATATCACAAAATTCTTGTCTCAAGCCATTGTATATTTTATTTTTAAGTACTCCCTACTTGTCATGGGACAGAGATATTGAAATCTTTCTGTGGTATCACATTAATATAAAATCATTCTGCTTTTTTTCTTGGGTGATAGTGAAGTGTAGTCACGTTAACACATTTCATTGTAAGTTAGTAAAAATGAACATTAACATGACCTGATACTAATCCACCATGACAGAAAATTCCTAATATGATAAAACTTTCATATCATATTAGTAGAAAAAAAGTCAGTTCCTGCCTGTTCCAGGTCACTTTCAATGTTGCCTTTGAGCATAAAGTAACGGCAAGCATTTGTCTGTCTGCAAAAAGGGTCCCTATCACTGTTCAATGGCAAAATAAAAATTATACTCAGATGTGCCTTTTCAGACTTAAGTTCTGATCCCACATATTTGCCATCTCTGTGATCTTTTTGCCTGTTTGGAGAAAGATTTAATGAGCAATCATCCTTTCTGCAAGATGAAAGTGGTAAATCTATTCTAAAATATCTAAATAAGATGATCAGATATCATCTAAATAAGATATCACATGTAAATGAAGTGCTTCTCAGGACTTTTTGGGCATTCCCCAGATAAACGATTTGCAAGATACACCACCAGCTTACAACAAAGCTTTGCAAATTCTCTGGTCATGCTGAGTCTAAAAGATAATTAAATCCACTTCCTTTGTCCCTCGTGACCCAACTGAGGAACACTTGGGTCATTCTGTCATCTGGTGTAAACTAGAGGAGCTCAATTAATCCAAATCTTGATGCTAATTCCCAACAAACCAATGCCTGATTTTCTTGGTGTTGTCACTTCTTCATTGAACTCTCATTACCATGGACTCTAAGAACAGCAGTACCATCAGGTCATCCTAAGAGTTGCAAATACTGAGCTTCCTTATAAGGCTGTATAATTCACAGTTAAAGCGAGTGTTAAAGAGAATTTTTCAACACGAGATTTAATTTTATCAATAGAAATACACCCAAACAACAAGAAAGAACCTACTCATTTTACTTCCAGAAAACGAGACGTCAAAGAGTTCAATTTAAACTATCATGGAACGGTACTGAAGATAAATCATACAATCGATCAACTTAGTTTAGAGGGCACCTCACAAGTCAAACAGTGTAATACTTAACTCCAGTTTGTTCTTTAACTCTGATTATTGAATACACTTCTGCATTGAGGACACTAAAACAGCTCCCAGACTTTCAAGTAACTGCCATTCCTTAAAAGGAAAAGAAAAGCAGTTCTGGTGGGGAACAACCAGGTTACTACAACCAAAAAAAAAAGGTGTAATTTACAGTTATATTATTGCCTGTGAAACATTACAAGTGCAAAATGCAATTACCTTAATGCTATTTTTGATATCATATCAGCAAATTACACTGAGTCCCTACTGTGACACTTACATCAGGGTAAGAATTATCCTGTTGTGAGTGTCGGTCCCAGGGGAAAATGAAGCAGCATAAATGGCTGTGATTCTTGAGCAATTAGCTGCTCCAAGGCTGAAGATACTCTTATTTAAAAGATACTTATGGAATGTTTAACCTGTAAACATCTTGAACATTTACCTCCTATTTGTTTTTTCAGTAATTAAGCCTCCAGGGGATCATCCTATGTAACAAGCATTTCTTCCTTATTTTGCCACCCATTTTTCTTTTTAATCATGAGAAAATCCCTTTCTGCTATTAAGATACACACCGTGAAATTTGGAATTGTTTGTAATAACTATGTCTTTCCATTAGTACTAATACCCTAATGCCACAGGACAACCATGTAATGTGCTGGAGGATTATAGAACTTCACGTTGAGCAAGAAGAAATTACAAGTTTCAATCACCCTTGGGAGTTACTTTTTTGTTTTTCAAGGTTCTTTAAGAACTATTGAGGGAATAGAGAAATAGTGATCATTACAACTAATTTCAGAACTTTAGTGTTTACTCTGGAGCCAGAGACATTGGCCTGAAAGAGCCAAAAGTGCAAAAAACTGGATAAGGCAAAGGCTACATTAACACATGATAAAAGGCACAGGAAACGACAGTGCTGCAGTAAGGCATCAAGAGCATACACGGCTCTTCAAGGAAATTTTATGCACACATTGAGAGGAAAGGAATATGATATTAGTGTAAGAGTACCATTTCAGCATCAAATTATTCAACAGTATCTATATCTCTACTGGAAACTTTGAAGTTTATAAGCTTATATGCTGCAATCGAAATTCTGGATAAATATTGACCATGTATTTTTCCTTTAATCTGTACAGGTAAAAGCCAGCCAGCCCTACAACCAAAAGTAAAAGCGCATATAAAAATACTCCTGTAAGAAGTTTGCACTTTCAAAGCCATTTTCACGTCTAACCACAAATGGGAAGATGAACACATTCTGAAAAGCATCTAGAAGTCTCTTTTCTAGGGACAAGGAATAACTTTTTGTAACAATCTATAGACAAAATACAACTGCTTAGAACCGTCAGCTTATAGTTAGGTACTTCAAAAAAAAAAAAGAAATAACCAAAACAACCACCACCAAACAAAACACACAAACAAACAAACAAACAAAAAAAAACCAACAAAACAACCAAAAAAACAACCAAAAAACCCCCACAAACTAAAAAATCCCCAGTTTCATGACACAGAAAACATCACTTCAACATCTCCAAATTCCTGATAAAGTATAATTCTGCTAAAAGTAATTCTTTTAAACTAAACTAAGTGACAACTTTTACCACACTTCCATCATTTTAATGCACCACTGAAGCAAACTGAAAGTATATGCTCTGGTAAACATGGAAATTATTGATTTGTTAAATGTTTTCTATTACTCATACAGGACTCAATATCGTCTATATACATGCTAAGTTACTCTACCACTTTCTTTTACCATGATTACCTTCTTTGACTTACCGTTGCCATACCACTAAACTTCTGCCTAACAATCTCCTCATTTTTCTAACGTAGTTACCTCTTCAGCAGATGTCATGTTCTGTTTGAAAATAGCAACAAAAGGGGTGTCTTTACAGTAGTTAAAGGGCCTTGAAATACACTGGAAAATGTAATAAGCTCTGTTCCAGCTGTTGGGAATTTTAAATCCAGGCTTTGGGCTGCTGTGTGTGTCTGCAGCTGCTACAGAGCTCCTGCTGTGCTGCTGGTATGAAGTGCACTACAGAAGGACAAAGCCACCTTGCACCATGTTGGTGGACACTGAGCACATGCGCAGAACTTATTTTTTCTCCTGGCAGGACAAGGGTGCTGTTAAGAGCACAAAGTATTAGGAAACAACATAAATACAAATTGATGCACAATTGTGACATCTGTAGAAACATTTCTGCATTCATTCTTACACTTGCCAGATGCATCAAACTCATGGTTCCTATACAACACAATAAGAACTTATGAGGTGTAACGGATTTTTCTCAATACCAAGAAACCATAAAACCAGGTAGCTTTCACTGCACTATATTTTTCCACTAAGTATATAAAAGGGTTCGTATTAATTCCTTCATGTGAATTCTGACACCACTGGCAATAAAAGAGACGTTCAAATCCTCATTTAGTGATCAGTGGTGTTAACTTAGCCTACATTGGCAGAGGAAAAGTGAAAAATGACCCATTATAATGCAATCCTTTAACACAGTGCATGCCTGCAAATAACACCACCACTGCCAATTACCTTTAACATACCAAGAGTTGTGCAAGGCCATGTTTAACATCCACTTGAGAAGAATAGATAACAAAAACATTTGAGAACTATCCAAACATCAATAGTATATTAATAGAAAATACAGAAAACTATGACAAATATATACAAAATGTGCACAGCTTCCTTGCAGTTTAAGTTGTCTGTGATGAAGACACACACATCTTAACTTTCTTAAATTAGAAAAAACCCAGATGCATCTACATGTGTGTTCTGTATCTCCCAGATCACTAGTGACTCCTCCCTTGCATAGAACAAGGGACAAGGAAGAAATAGACACCAGTGTGCTCTTCCTGCTCACTAAGACAATGTTCCTCATGCTTAATCTGCATTAATAAGATCTGTGACAGAGAGATTCGCAATTCTGAAAACAAATTCACTAAACACCCATTAAATTAAAATACTGTCACTGCAGAAAACTATAAAGCAAAACGGATTAGAATGCAGCAACAAACAGCTGGATTTTAGCTGTCAAGATTTTAGAGGGCAATGTCTGTTTCCCCATAATTGCTGCTAAGTGCTACATAGAGAGAAGATTTTGTGGACAGAATATAGCTGGTCTTTCTCTTGCTGCTTGATATTTCCTTTCTGTGCATCATCCCATTATCTTCCATGATGCTCTTCTGCTACAGAGCCTCTATTTTTAGATAAAACTGAAATTAAAAAGGAGAGAGTGTATTTCATGTGTGTCATCCATCTAACAATCACCAATATAAATGTAAGAGAAGAAGGAAGCAATGCCAACATCAGGAGAATTGGTCCCAAACAAAAATTTGTTGTGAAACAGGAGACAGTATAAAACAGGAGACCCTCACACATCCGTTTGGCACTCAAATCTTTCCTTCTCCTTTTCTTACCTCTGAAAATGATGCAGACACTTTTACTTGTACAAAATATTTTGATGCAGTCACTCTCCCGGATCAGCCAAACTTGCTGCCTCAGAGTTTCTCTTTGCAGAAAGCATTATCATCAAATAGAGTTTTTTTAATCTCCACCCCCCCCCACCCCCCCTTTTGGTAGCTACGTCATAAATCCAAGTGTAAATACAATGAAGATTTTACTATAGTTAGTTGTAATGAACCTTATATGCTGGGGGGATATTCAAATTAAAAAGTGACAAATCTTGTCAGAAACAGAATGCTTTTGAATATCTCATGATACTCCTTTTCCTGATACAGTCTACTTGAAAACAAGACCATTGAGTAGTGCTTCTAAAAGTATAATTTTAGCAGTAACAAAGATATATATTACAAGAAAAAAAATCCTGTATAGTAATCTGTGACAGATCTAAAGTAAAACTTACAATTACCTTAACTAAATAATGCCTCCATTGTCCATATCACACATTCCTAATAAATATAGGGAAGAAAAAGTATTAATGCAAAATATGAAGATGACCTTAAAAATAGTTTTATGGTGGATAAAAAGAAAAAAGTCATGCAGAGCAACTGCAGTGGAGGGTAATTTAGAAAAAAGGAATATATTTCTGTTCAGAGCTGAGTATAAATATTTATCAAATGCATAGATGGTCTACAGATATTAAGAAAAATAATGAAAAATTACTTTCATTGTCATATGCTTCTTGCAAATACATGCTGGGATAATGCTTCAACTATAATAAAACTGCTCATTATCTGGAGATGCAGTAACAGGAGAACAAACATCATTTATATTGCTAAGAACAATTCTGTGGAGACGGCGAAGGACTACAGGAACAGATTCCTTTCTAATCTTTGACGTTTATGTAGGTTGATTGAAATGGAACAGTTAAAACAATTTAATTAGAAACTGCACATCTTTGCAAAAGGATAACTATGTATTTGTTCAGATTCAAAATATACACTCTGGTAGTAATTCAATATAATTTTGGGGGCCAAGGGAAAAGAAATTGGGAAAGGATATTTGTGCTGCTCTGCAGCTGACCAGAACATATTTGATTTAGTGTTTGTCATATGGGCAGAATAGTGGATGTACTATTCAAGATGCACTGTTCTCCTGTTCTCACTGGTTATCTCCTGGTCCTAGTGGGATTGCTCTATTTCTGCTACTCCATATTTGTGCACTATGTGCAGTAGCTCCCATCTATAAGCCACACTCCAGGTTATTAATGTCAGCCTAATGCTAAAACAATACCAGTCTAATTCTTGCAACACACAATAAGTGTAATTTCTCAAGTCATCTGGAATTTTTTCTGCAAATAAGACTTAATGTAGATGTGCACAATAGTAAAAAAGCTGTTTAATAATAATACTCTCTTCCATTTAAAGGCTTATGGAGGTTATCACCTGCAGCTGTCTTACACTATACTGAGAAACTATTATTTTCTTTAAGTAAAGAAGATAAGAGCAGCAAGATGTGATGCAATTTACTTGAGGAGAGCTGGTAGCTGGTCCGAGCTGAAAGCTCAGGAATTCCTGGATGTTATTACTGTACTTCTCTCTGTAAGCTGGTGCTGCCTTTGCTGTAATAATCTCCCAGCAGCATTTGTATTAAACACTTGCACTGCAGTAGCATCCAAGCATCCCTGTCAGACCTGTTACAGCAGTTAATGTACATACACAGAAAGAAACAGAGCATCAGCATCAAGAATGTCTCCACAATAAAACTATTTTTAAATTTAATTCAAAAACCAACAAAGGGAGAGAAAGGGCAGTAATCTAAACTACAAAATGAAGAGCACATGGCAAGCATGTTACTTCCACCTTGTGATACAAACACAGAGCAATAAACACTGGGTTAACTACACTACTAATCTAAACCCACTTTTGGAATCTTTGCTACTTTTCCCTCTTCCTGTTATTTTTTTTCTTATTTTAACTTTGTTACATGCAAAGTTACAGGATTAAGGTCAGTTGCACATTCTGGTTTGTATCAAATAATATTTTTCTTGTTTTCTGGCAGCACAGTTCCTTTTGGTTTATTTTCAGGAGATCTCATTAGAACTTAATTTTTTATTATAATTATATATTTTTTAATGATTATTATATATTTTATATATCTCCATATCAATTTCTGAGATTAGTGTTCATAAAACATTCTATGTATTTCTTTAGATACATCATCATTATTTGTCAGTCAGGACCACTATAATGTTTTGCTTTTGGACTCACATATGTTCACACTGACCCAAGGGATGTCCCAGACCATATAGCATCATGCTCAGCATATAAAGCTGGGGGAAAAAGGAAGAAGGGGGAGGATGTTTGGAGTGATGGTGTTTGTCTTCCCAAGCAAGCTACTCATGATGGAGCCTTGCTCTCCTGGAGATGGCTGAACACCTGCCTGCCCTTGGGAAGTGGTGAATTAATTCTTTGGTTTACTTTGCTTCTGTGCATGCCTTTTTCTTTACTTAAACTGCCTTTATCTCAATCCACGAGTTTTCTCACTTTCACTCTTCTGATTCTCTCTCCCACCCCGACACAAGCTGCTGCATAGTGCTCAGTTGCCAGCTGCTGTTCAATTACTACACAGTTGAAAAACAAAAGTTTTTGTATATTTGTAAAATAACATTAGCTACTTTCAGCAGAACTACAGCTAGCACCTGTGAGTATTCAAGCAGAGGACGTTCATGCTCCCATCGTGTTAGCATTATACAAAGAGAACATATCTGGGATATATGGTGTTGGCACCAACTCCTGCCCTCCTCCCTCCAGGCTAGACAGTCCTGGGGACAGAGCACTTCTGAGTCAGACCCTGATTATTAGAACATCAAATATCAAGTTTTTTTATTGAATTTCCATGTTGGAGTTGAAATGGTAGCCAGATAAAACACTAGGAAATTAGTTGTCCAGTAAGACACCTTTTAAGAATGGAAGCAGCAACTGAAGATGGGATAATAGCAGCAGCATGGAAAGGTGTCCTGACACTGAAACCTGTACCTCTTCCTTTCAAAGGTGATAAACTAAGCAGAGGGAGGTGTGGGTGAGTGGTGCAGACACAGACTTGGGACAGTTTAGAAAACTATCACCTCCAAGTTTCTGTATGATGATGTAGTCCATTAAAGAGCAGGAGGAATATCTGACTAAACACCCTACAACTGAGGCACAGCAAGCAAAAGGAACAGCAGATAGAGTGAACAGTGCAAGTCAGAAGAAAAATACTTCATTTATAAGGTCTTGCTGTCACTTTTGGTGTGGATGTGAAAGAATTCACATAGAACGGTAAGACCACAGCTAGATCCAGGCATTCAAATCTAACCTGAGACTCAGCTCCTGATTTCTCTGTATCACACACATTGCTCTGCCAGAACCAGGGAAGGGAAGTACACAGAAAGCTTGAAGTGTCTCTCTTACACACACTCAGGACCAACTTCTTCAGCTGCATAGCTCAGCCCAGAACTGACAGATATTCTGACCCAAACTGGACAGAGTTCACTGAGCACAATTCTGCCTGGCAATGTCTGTTGTCAGGCTTCATTCTACTTTCACCCCTTTCTGGGACATTAAGGAGTTGCAGGGAATTCCCCTCAGCAACAGCTGAAGAGAAGCTCTTCCTCCCAACACCCTGAGGGACAGCAGCCAAATTGGCTGCATTTCAGAGCTGAAAAAAGAAACAGCCCTTAGAGCAGATGGCAGGCAGCAAAGAGTGGTGTTAGAAACAACCTTTCAAGGCAATTCAATCCAAAAAATTACAATTCCACACAGCTTTCAAGGGGGACCCCAGCTACCCAAAAAAATCCTTAACATCCTAGTAAGGAAATATCTCATCCTTAAAAAAAACAATGGTAAAGATAAAACATCTGCACTTCTTAAAAGCAAAGGTACATCAGCGCAGATTAGTGCTTGGGTACCACCAGCCGAGATGCAGTAGGAAGAGATAACCACAACACCAACACCACATTTTCCTCCTCTTACATGGATATCAAAAGTGCCAGCCTGATCCTCAACCAGAATATGAAACTCCTAGCAAAAAAGTCCTCATTGAGATCACTCTGAGGGAACATATTTTACTACAAGACTAGAAGTATCACATGCTCCTTGCTGGCCATAGGTCTCTCTAGACTACATTTTGTGTGAAACACTATATAAAGTAATATAATACGTACTAGCCTGATTAGTTTCACACCGTGCTAAATTAGCTTATTCTGAGATTTAAATTTAGAGTAGAAACTAACAGTGTTCGAGGAATTTATTGCCCACTTTTACTCAACATAGCTCATACTGCTATCTGCTAAATATTATCATGCATGTGCCCCCCTTGCCCATTCTGCCACTTAAAATTGTCCCAAAAGTACAACATCAAGCAGATTATGTTTTCTTTAAATTGACCTTTAAAACTGAAGTTTCCAATGCCCTGGTAAGAACTTTACATCTTCATTTACATAATTTTCTGCTAAATTACAAGTCATGTTTTATCAGAACAGAGTAAGCCAGAGGACACGAGGAAGCGAAGAGCCAGCAGCAACACATTCAAACCCCATGGGCTAAAAAGTTCTCATAGACAGGTTATACGATGCAAGAAAACAAGAAAAAACAACGAAAATCATCTGTTATTGGATTACAGATGCCCTCTTTCCCTTGGGGATTGCCAATCATCATCTGCTCTTTCTCAACATTTTAAACAAATATTCAAATAAGATAGAAAATAAAAGTTAACAAGTGGTGAATTGCTCGGATTGTTCATAGTCATCTGGAATGATATGGCAGCACAACTTCCAAATA
The DNA here is from genome assembly GCF_004027225.2 of Strigops habroptila. Lineage (NCBI taxonomy): Eukaryota > Metazoa > Chordata > Aves > Psittaciformes > Psittacidae > Strigops > Strigops habroptila. The sequence continues at coordinate 60,959,716 of NC_046358.1, read as the reverse complement.
AGCAAGGTTGTTTCCTTCACTTGCTACATGGAAGAACATAAGAACTGAAAGTTGAGCCCACTTCTGGCCCCAGCAGCATCACAGGCAATTAACATCAATCCAGAAGGAACAGAATGATGACAACAGGATTCAAAATGTTCTGGCTAGAGGAAAGTTTCCCTCAACATGTGTTAACACCCAGCATCCATCAAATATATTATTGTTCCTTGACAAGTGTGTGAAAACACAGAGTAGGATCCCAAAATAGTCCAAATCTGGAAATTACTTCATGATCAAACTAAGTTTGCAGACATTTCTTGGGTGAAACAGTAGTAGTTAAAGACCTGTATGCAAGCATCATGACATGTTTTCAAGGCCACATGTACACTTGCAGTAACTTAAAAGCATACCTCCAGTGGGAAGCACTTTTAAAATTCTTAGGCAGAAAATACAAGGCTACTTTTGTATCATCTGTGATGCTGATTGCTCTTGTCTAGAATGCCTTTACACAAGAACTGAATAGAAATGAGAACATGCTTGGCACTCCTCCGAAAACATCTTTTGCATGATGCGCTAGGAAAAAAAAAAAAAGAAAAAATTATTCTTTCTCTCCCTATTAACTAACCCATGATTAAAACAATAGACACAGCTATTACAATTACGACTTTTACATATTTGGTTTCTGAAGCAGACAAGATCCTACCAGCATATAATGCATGCTTAATATATGCCTTTTTAGCAAGAGTGCACACTAGGAAGAGGCAGATTAGCTGAGTAAATCCAAGTCAGCTCTAGAGCAAGCTCTGCAAATGAGGTTTCTACATTGTGCCTTGGCTAAATCTGCATGTGATACTCCAACTCTTTGTTGCACTGCCCTTTTATCAAATTAGTCACAAAGTTAAAGGAGAAAAAAAAATGTTTATACTCACTAGAATCAGAATACTCTAGTTCCTTTTAAATACTGTGATTCTAGATAAGAATTTAATATTTAAATAAAAAAATAAAAAAATAAAAATAGCTTTCTCCTATTCCCACTGGCCAGAGTGTTCATCAGGCTATTAAGTCAATTGTTTCTCTTCGAAACCAGCTAACCAACAGTTATGTGTCAGGTTCTCATACCGTGACTAACTGCAGGCAGGAAAAAACAGGTAACAACTCGTGTCCCTGCTGAGCTATGTTGACTTCTGCCGGGCAGAAGCCCACACAGCCGCTCATGTCTCCATGCACATGCAGACATCCCGGAGATAGCTGTCCTTCAGCATGGGAAAAACGGCAATGGCACCGTTCTGCAGCCAATGAGCCTTCCAAATAGTATTTAGGTGCCATCTCCAAAATCCTCAAGCTCTTCTGGCAAACGACTATCAGTGGCAATCAAACTCATTTACATTACAAAGCTGCTCTCAAGAGATTACCGAAATCCGCGATTTCACTTATTTAATTTGATAAGCAGATTGTGCTGCTGCAAAGTAGATTTCCTATCTGGGTGAACTCTTGCTGCATGAAAAACATGATACTGAATATAGGCTCACAGAAGAAGTTTATTTTTGTAAATGGGCTAGTGCTATCGAAGAGGCACAAAGGAAAGAAAAGAAAAATGCTGCAAGTTTTTTGACCTCATGGCTAGGTTATGGTGGGCAGAGCTGCAGAACACCAACTCCTTGAGAAATAAAGCATCTGCTTGCTGTCATCTGTGTCAGTGCTCTAGTCCTGATTTCAAGCAGTGCAATAGTAAGGGGGAAAAAAAAAAGAAGACACATTTTGTAGTACTATTTACCCCTACTTATTAGGTACTTGCATCAATTGCACAGCTACCCTGTTGGATAAAATCCCCACCGTAGATACAATCATATCTCAAGATACCTAAGAAATAAACCCACTTTGTTTGTCCACTACACTAGATCCTTCCTGCAGAGTCAGTCTACCCTCATCCAGAATTGCAAAGCACATTTATCAGCCCTCTGAGCACTACTGTGGAAGCTTACCGTATAAAAACGTCGTTTGCCTTTTGTGGTGACAGTTGTAAATGTGAACTAAAGAGTTTCAACAGGAAGTAGCATTTCCCAGACCTCCTCCTCTCCTATCACCAGCATTTACTGGAGAGGACTGCTCTGTAAAAGAATACAGAAGCCAAGAAGTCATCTCTCAGTTTTCACCGTGGAGAGTGCACTCGCAATAGCTCTGCGTCTGGCTCGTTTGCCCAGCAGTGACTCAACAGACCTAGCTTGCACAGATGGGGAAACATGAAGTACATTTAAAAAACACTAAGAATCAGTTTACTGCAGAAAGGTAGAAATATGCTGCAAGAGAGAGGGTACTTGTCAGCTGTGGCCTCACAAAAGCAGGCTTTGACATTCTCTTAATGCTCTCCTGCACATTTCTACACAGAATTAGGGACAGACAAGAGTATGTCACTCTGCTCATCTTATGAAATCATATACATGCAAGCCATCCAAGATTAGGGAATTTCTTGCACATACACCAACATGCACAAAAGGTACAATGTTAGCTGTTTGGAAAAGAGAAGAACATGAGGCTTACACAGACTGATAAATTAATCTGAATTGTTACAAAGGCATGTTATAGGATTTCACGACCATGTTTACCATTTATAAAATATAGATATACGTGGGTTCTTACACAGCCAACATGTATTTTGAAAACAAGTATTATACTTGGCCCACACAAGTGAGAATGCTCCCCCCCTTCAGGGCAATCCATTTCTTTTATGATGGCATACTACTCTGGGAATTTAAACTGCTGATAATTTCTCTAGCCTCCTAAATAGAGAATAGATCACTCCTCTATCTTCATATAGCTTTTCTACTTTTTGAAGAACTCAGAAATGTTTTCTAGGTAAGGAGGACCAGCATGAAGACAATCATTTTTAGCCTCTATGTTTGCAAGGGGCTTCTGACAAATGGAGTGGCTTTTGACCAGCCTCTCTGTAACAATGACAGGGCAGTTAGAGCAAGATGAAATTCTATTGCTTAAACACAAAGCACTAACAGTTAAGCCGGGCATGGAGGAGGTTTGCAGCCTGAGCTTTACCAAAGTATTATGAAAGATGAGCTTTCACCAGTGGTGAACTGGGCAGGAAGGGCTGAGGGGCCTCACTTCATTCTCACCTGAGAGGGGGCTGCAGCACAGAAGCAGGGGCACTCCACTGCTGATGCGGATGCCCAGGGCTTCAGACACCACAGGCACAACCATATAAAGCCTTCCCAAACTCAAAACGGTCTTTCTCCCACATAGAAATGGCAGATTATTCATGAAAAGTGTACTACAAAAGCTTGACTATTTCAGAGGATGTCAAGTATTTACAACTTTGACACATATTGCCTCTGACTCTAAACTCTTAAATACAAGCGTATGTTACTACAGTTGAAACGTTGAGGATATGTATGTTTTGTTTGTTGGGGTTCTTTCTTTGTTTGGGTTTGTTTTGATGCTGTGGTGGTTTTGAGGTTTATTTTGAGTTGTTTGGGGGTTTTTTTGATTTGGTTGGTTTGGGTTTTTTTCAGGGTTTTGGGGTTTTTCTTCCTCTTTTTTTATATTAAGGAAAAATAGCTCTAATTAGCTGCAAGCACCCAGCTTCTAATTAAACCTGCCAAAGGCACTGTAGAGTTTTGTTTCCATTGCTTTCTGAGTAAACAGGGAATCCATGTGCATTGTACTGGCCTTGGCAGGGCACTGCATAGCCCTCACTTGCAAGGGTGAAGTAAATAGCTTAAGGAAGAAAGAGTTTTGAGGATTGTGTCATACAAGCATTACTATAATGCTTCACATCAGCAGCACTGTGGCTTTTTAATTTAAAGCGTGTATTCCTTGGAGAATTACCATTATCTCATTTTTTTGCACTCTACCTATTATCCAATTCTTTTCGGAGATCTTAACGTGACTGTCATGGCCTCTGAAAAGCAGCAATCGCAACCCCCACCTACCACCAGCCCTTTCAAAGGGCCCAGAGGGGAAAGCCAGCACATCAATTGTTACAGCTTTCAAGGCGTCTTTTTAAAAGGAAGAGTTAAGTGTTATTTTATATATTTTTCATGCATAATTTCAGTTATTTCTCAGTAAACATATATCCCAGGGCTCTGGCATTTCATCACAGAGGTTTAATTGCAAAGGGGAATTGAATGCAAAAGGAGGGGGGCCGTGGGAAGGTGGGGGGGGCTCCACCTTCAGAGGCGCGGCCGCCGTGACCCCCTCCCCTGCGCGGCTAGCGCAGCACCACGGCGCCCCCTGGCGGCGCACTGCGCCTTCCGCGGAGGGGCGCGGAGCGGCGCGCTGCGGTGAGGCCATTAGCCAGGAGGGGGGGAGGAAAGGGGGAGGGGGAGGGAGAGGAATCGGCCTCGCTTGATGACTACACAATGAGGAGTGATATATCTTAATTTAAACACCATAAACCTATTGAGTGCTTAATTAACTTTAACTGTCTTTAGGGGAATGGAGCCAATTTGAGGGGGTCAAAAGGAGTTGTTTCAATATCAAACAGTTTTACATAGTCAATCCATTCATTCGGCCTACAGCTACTGATTAACACACAAAATTAACATGTTAGTAAAAATTCATATTCAGGTCTCTGGGGAAATTAAGATGCACATGCACAGAGCATGATTAGCACAACTATTGTTTTCCCCCAACAATATAATTTAATGGGTTCTCAGAATTATAGAAGGAGAGACTTGGTGCTGGTTTGAATTGATTATTTACCACAAAGCTTTGAAATATAGAGAAGACTGAAAACATCCTGAGCCAAGAGGCCAGCAATGGAGGAAAACAGGAGCAGATCAAGTCCTTAAGTCCCTGCTGCACGAAGGTACGGGCAGAGCAAGGGAGCTGGCAAGCGTCAGGCTCTCACCCTCCCCTGCTTCCCTTTGCCCTTGTCTACCACTGCCTTCCTCTCCTCCTTCCCTTTCATGTCTTGATGTTGTTTCTCCACTGTGTCATTTGTTTTAGTAAGAGAACAAACAGCTCAAAGCTTCTTTCTATGCCTCAAAGTATTGTCCATGCCAATTACTTTTTCATAAATAAGAGGATTAGGAAAGGCGCCAAACAGACAAGGTGAAGGTGAATAAAAGAGGTGATATTTTAAACATGTACAACTGGCAAGTTGAACAAAAATCACAGCCTGGAGGACCTGGCTTAAGTAATACTGGAAGAGAAAGAGAAATCCTCAGCAACTTCAGCAGATTTTGGATCAGGCCCTCACACATGGGCATTCCCCCCCTCATGGTGTCCCACACATCCTACAGGGAAATAGTAATTTCCAGCACAGAGAAGCCCTGAGAGGTACCAGCCACACAGTTACACACAGAGGTGGGTCATACGAGGCCACCAAAGACTGAAAGTCAACAGCAGAGCAGGAAGTCAGAGTAGCAAATGTCTGATTTTGTGCATCACTAAACTATTAGTAAGGCCTCTCCTGTTCAGCAAGTTAAAAAAATGTAGTCACATGGGGTTCAGATCAAGCACTTAAGGTAAAAAGACCCCTTCTACCTCTTACCTGAATAGCATATCCAAGCTTTACACAAAGATAAACTGAGAAACTAATGAAGGTCTTGTGAGTGGCAAGTGGTCCCCTGGCCTTTCTAGGTTTGACATATTAATTATTTTATGTCAGTAAAGCCAGAAAGACAGGGAATTCTCTCTGAATAAAAAGCAGGTGACCATATACACAGCTTGTTAGAAACCAAGCCACTACATCCACCTACTATGCTTGAGCTACCAGACCTCAGGTCCCACTCATCTCCAGTCTGCAGTGCAAGAGAAGCTTACAGCCACACTCCCTGTGGATTCCAAGAACATCCACAGTCATGGGGACAGTCTGGAGCAGGAACAGGTGTTTCTTCATGAGATGAGCAGATAAAACAGGAAACCAGAAAGATGCTGCAATCTCTATGTCATTTTTTTTTTTTTTCAAAACTCAACTGCACAAAGCCCCATGCAACTTAATACAGCTTTTGAATTAGTTCAGCCTTCAGTGAGAGATTGGACTAGATGACTTACAGAGATCCCTTCCCATCTAGGGCCTCCGACACAAGAGGGACATGGACCTGCTCGAGCAAGTCCAGAGGAGGCCACAGATGCTCCAAGGGCTGCAGCAGCTCTGCTCTGGAGACAGGCTGAGAGAGCTGGGCTTGTTCAGCCTGGAGAAGAGAAGGCTCCGGAGATACCTTAGGGCAGCTTCCAGTGCCTAAAGGCGCCAAAAAGAAACATGGAGAGGGGCTTTTTACAGAATTTCCCTGTGTGTCTTTGCAACGGGCAATTCAGAAAAAAAAAGGCATTAAAATTTCATGAAAACAAGGGCCGCAGTATCCACTAGATGAACTGCTTCACATTATCTATAACACTAGACAATAAAAAAGTCTGAAAACTGGTTTCCGTGGCTCATGTTCAGGGAATCTAAATGTGTAAATAACATCTTCCCGCTGCAGAAACACTGCAAATAAAAAGCAACAGTACAACCAAAAGGAGTCTCAGCACACACGGCCTTCCAGGATAGCAAGAAATAAAAACACTTATTACCTCATTTTTTATCTTTAGCTTTGGCTGATGCAAATCAGAAGATCACACATTTTACGAATAGAGATACTATTAATTTTTTTTTCATGCAAAGAAGTTAGCAAAACTAGGATGATTTATCAGCAAAATTCTGTAAGTGACAGGAGAAGGCACACATACAGCAAGAGAATTTTCCATTGGCCTTTCTCATAACCCGTAAACCAAAAGACTAAAGGAGAAATCAGAGGGCAACAGCATGACACACAGCAGTCTAATATGTAAGATGCAGCAGAAGGGCTTGTACATAGAATTATTGCACCAAAAGTTTATCTCTAAAAAAAATGAATAATTGTTTTAAAAGTATCTGACTACAAAACAACATTAAATAAAAGAAAAGAAGTTTGTCATGATAGAGCAACAGCTACATACTGTGGAGCATCTTTCATGAAGTCTCCAAGTCTCCTAGGAGAGAAAGCTGGGGGTCTGTATGAACCACCATGTGTCACTGAAGAATTTCATCTGAAGGAATCCATCTATTCACCTCACATAAGGCTACTTGCTTTCAAAAAGTAAATGATAAATATTGATGAAGTTACCTCAGCAACTATTTAGTTAAGCCACAGAATTATGATTTGCTCTCATAATTTGCTTTTTATCGCAACACAATAAATCATAAGTAGGTGATATATGGATATATTCCATGCAAAGGCCAACATGTATGATTTATATCTAAGAATAGGTGAGCAGCTATACTTTAAATAGCGTAAAGGATTCAGTCTAACACAGAAGGAGCAACAGAACAAGTAGGCAAAGTTTGCAAACCCTGTGGGTAGATCCTTAACCTCATAAAATATTCTTCATAGGATATGCATCGATACATGGAATATATGTGAACTTTGGTAATAGAATTCTCTGCAAGTATATAAGCATTCTGAAGCATGTTTTGCTAGCTGGTAAAAAACAGATTTATTAAAAACACACTGGATATCTGCAGACTCCCGGTGTGTTTTCCACTGAAACCACACAGGCAGATGCCAGTGGCATATGACAGGATATAAGCATACATGTATTTTAGAGAGCTTTACAGTAGTATGTTCCAGAAGGCTGTGTGGTTTTGGAGTTGCAAAAAGAGCACTCCTTTGGTTTATGTACATGATGAAAATAGTATTGATACAATGACATTTTTCTACGAACTTTTTCTATTGCACAAATGATAGTCTGAACCCCATTTAAAAACAGAAGAGCAAAAGCTTTTCCTATTATGATCTTTTCAAGCAGAAAAAGTGAAGAGTTATGGCAAGTTCATGCCACTTCTGAGATGTTTAACACAAGTATCATAATTGTCACTTAATGGGTCAGGAAACAAAGACAGACTTGTCTCCGTGGTGTTGTCTGTTCTCTATAGATCACACTTATTTTCCTTTCATATTTAGGAAATGTAATTTGAATTAGGCATAATTACAAGAGAAAATAATTATCCAAAGCCATTTTTTCTTTATAGTTAATCCTCTGAATATTTTATTTGCCAAGGCATACAATTTTCCAAAAAGAAAACATTAACTTATGTGGCCCGTATGGAATTTACTTAATTATATGATATTCCAATATGGTTCCCTGCAATTTATTATGCTAATTAGCTAGATTATGTGTGAAACATTTTCTAATGAGCATATTCTTTTACTTTATGTGAGTTGGTTTTTTTTTCTAAATCCTTCTAATGAACCGTTTTTGTGCAGTAGTAAAAGATAACTGGACTTTGCAGTTTAAACAACACGTTGTAATTTATATCAACGGTGACTCACTCAAGATTGAGAACCTTAAACTGCATATTTTGTGAGACTACAATTTCCTTACCATAGTTAAACACAATAATTGGACAATAGTGTATATTTGATATCATAACTGAATCCTATACTAATTTAGGAGTAAATGCAATATCATTTATTACAATTGGGGGAGGAAAATTAAAAAAGGAAAAGGTACTCAATGACTTTTTTGCCTCAGTCTTTACTGGCCAGAGCTCCTTCTTGCCATGCTGGACAAGACACAGGAGGCAAAGGCAGGGACTGGCAGAATGAAGAACCACCCACTGTAGAAGATCAGATTCAAGATCATCTAAGAAACTTTAAACTGATGGAGGACAGATTTAGATGAGATATTGGGAAGAAGTTCTTCCCTGTGAGGGTGGTGAGGCACTGGCACAGGTTGCCCAGAGAAGCTGTGGCTGCCCCACCCCTGGCAGCGTTCAAGGCCAGGTTGGACGGGGCTTGGAGCAACCTGGTCTAGTGGAACGTGTCCCTGCCTGTGGCAGAAGGTTGGAACTAGATGAGCTTTAAGGTCGCTCCCAACTCAAACCGGTCCATGATTCTATGGTTCATTCTGTAAAATGAGAGAAAAAAAAAAAAAAAGAAAAAAAAAGAAAAAAAAAGTCTCACTTTCTTCACCACCATTTGCAGCTCAAAACTATCAATCATGTAACAGAACAAAATTGTATCACAAACACACACGAGCTCACATAAAAAAAGTACTGTTGAATTGGGAGGTCTTGAATGGCACTTATCTACCACAAACTCACTTTAAGTTTCAGAAGAACAACAAGAGACAAAAACTGACACGAAAAAATAGTCTCTCAAACAGGACAAAGAAAAATGCAGACCTAGACATCACGATAGGATCCATCTTTGGCAGATGGTTCATGTAATTTGTTTGTAGATGGTAGAGGACAGAAATAGGGTTGCCCTGCTGCTCAATAGTGAGGGCAAGGGATGCTTAACAAAACAAAACAAAAAAAATCCACAAAGAAATTCAAGTTGAATCAGCCTCTCTCCTTAGATCCTGAAAGGTTTTACCTGTGTCACCAGAAAGTATATTAACACTACAGAATCACTGATGTTGGGCCAAATGTCACATTTAAGTCAGTTTCCAGTTATTATCTTACCATTTATATTCATTTTCCCTTAATGGGAGCACTGTTAGAGCACTATAAAAAAATCCTACCTTGGCTACATACATTTCGAAGACTTGACAAGCCAGCCAGCCAGCCACAGAAGCCCTATAAATATTTCAGATGACCTAAATTTTTTTGACCAACAGATACTGATGTTATAATAAAAATAATGGATAGAGGAAGAGGAGAAGGCTTCAGGGTGTATTCCAACCAAACTAAGCTTGTCTTGATTTCCTCCAAACATTACATTCAAGTCACAGTCGCTTCAACATACAGTCAATATTTTTCAGCTGTTTATATACTTTGTGTTACGTCTTTTGGCTTGACTGTTGTTAACGAACCAAGAAAGTTCAGGACCATGTTATTGTTTCTCTTGGGAAGAACAATAGAAATATTGCTATATGTTAAAGTAACATAGCACGCCTGGTAACAGACATAGCATCTCATGCAAATGCCATGAATTTTGGCTGAACTGGAGATTTTGCTGGCACTAGGTCCATCAAACCCAACCCTAAATCTGCTCAGTGAAGTGTATCTTCCTGTAACAGATATCCTTGAAGAAAACTGTCACAATAAGTTTGCTACACTAAGGTATGTATTAGTCCAACCATGGTTTTGTCCTTTGTTTTGTTTTGTTTCTTTCCAAACTGCAATTTTGCAGAATAAACATTTTAAATGTTACTGTATAGTAAGAAGGAGCTTGAATCTCACTGTTCCTCAGTGGATCACTGAGGAACTAACCAGCAAGAGGAAGTTTGGCTGTATAAACCATCGCCAACACTTCCTCAGAGATCTCCCACGATGAGCCTGACTTGCAGGTCACAGCTGAGATCACACCATGGACTAACAGTTTAGTTAGAATATCATTAAAGGCTCTCTGACAGTGAGCCTTTTAAAGCGTCTTACTTTGCTTTAATGCTCTTAAGAGAACTAAATAGGACTAATATATTCACAGTGAAGTTTATATGAATAGCTCAAGAATGCCTGCGTTATGCTCCATTTTTTTGTTGTTGTTTTGCAGAGCAAAATAGTGACCAGATACAGATAATATTAAATATATTCTGTTCCCACCACTTGATACTTCTGTACACCACAAGTTGTCTCAGCATGTCCTCATAACCTAACAGCCAGCTAGACTCTGTGGCCTGTAGCTACCTTCTCCATCAACACAGTGTGCCCCATCAGAGCAGGGATTACAGTCTGTGTCACGCTGTGGCTGGCAGGAGTTGAAAGATGAAAGACTCAATATCAGTTCTTGAATCTTTTTCTAGTAGTTGCTGGATGCAACTCTAACAACCACTAATCTTAAGCTGCAACACACTCTAATCCTTGACAAGTCTTTCTTGAAAAAACCCATGCACCAAGTCACAAGATTCCTCAGTGCTGAGCTCCAACACTTTCAGTATTGCAATAGTTTCAAATTAAATGATTGGTGATGAACAAATATTCTTTCCACATGTACTGTACATTTCAATACACCACTGACAGTTTTAAAAACTCATGCATTAAAATCATTGTCTAACTATGTATTTAAAACAACCAAGTCATCATTAATTTGGTAAATGCCATAATAGTCCTTTAAAATTACAAAGGAATCCTTTCCCACGATATGCATAGACATGATATTTGTCTAACAGGGTGATCTAGTTATTATGCACCAATTTAATCCTTTCTTAAAATATGTAGCAACAAAATGCATGAAGGAAATAAGTTACTCTACGTAATTATTTGACACCGTAAGTTTAAAAATCCTGACATGCCAAGCTAACTTAAAACACGTTAGTGCCAGCACAGGACCTCCCAATTCGCTTGGTGCCAAAGGGTTAATCTTACCAATTTTAATATCCTACCTCAAATAAGAATAATTGTAGCAAGAAGCAAGGTCTTATGGTAATCTTAGTAAGTCCATGCTACTTCAGAACACCAACAGTAAAAAAGCCATGCAAATGGAGATGAATGGAGCACAAGCCACCGAGGTAATTAAAAATGTATTTTCCATCCCCTAGTAATTGAATTGTGTACAAGCTGCAAGTTAATGAGGTCATCTACCCTTGAGCACTGACAGGGAAGCAGGAATAATTATCTTTCAATTTTTTCTTATGTAGCAATTAATTTTAACCATTCGCCTCAACCCCACTCCCACTCCCTTCATTCCAGTCAGTCAAAGTCCCAGCTAAGCTGAATTGACAAGCCATTGACAGGGTAGCGGCACGGTGTGCCGAGGCAGGCGAGGCAATCACAGGTCTGCAGCTGGTGAGGGCTAAGCGCTTCCAGGTGAATGGCACCAGAGAGCCGGCATTCTGCCACTCCGAGGACTTGGGACACACAGGAGTGCCTGACAGCACATCTGGTGCCAGGTGGGCAGGGAGGGGACGTTGCTGATTCAGGAAAGGAACAGAAGGATGGACAAGGATTGATGAATGGACAAGACCTGAAAGAAAAATGGCCTTTTTTTTTTGTTTGTTTGTACTGTCATTGAGTGTTGCATACTACATTTGGTGGCTGTATGAAAAAAGTTTCATACCTTGGCTTCTAATTCTAAATCGCTAACACCAATTAGACTTCAACTCTTACGATGCCTCCTGTAACTAACTGATAGACTTACAGCAACTCTACACTTAAAGGGAGGTAAATATGGGCCAAATCAAATTTGTGAGAGTGGGACATAAAAAGGAGTTTGACCTGTGGACCAAGGCTTCTCAAGCTCTGTGCAGATGCCCACATTAATAATTGGGCAACCTCTTCCTTGACCTGTGCCGTCTTTCGGCAGCTAAAATGAGCATTTCTCTTCACAAAAAAGCAGATAACACTAACACCACCAATGTAACAAATGCACTTGAACATTTCATTAAAATGGTTAAGATCAAAGGGAGGAGGCCTAAGTGTTTGGTTATTAACACAACTCCTACATTTCTTCCCCTCAGTTAAGACAAACATTATCAGCACATTGCATACCAGATGGAGCACACAAAGATGGCCATGTGAGCCCACAGTGACAACTTGTCCCTGCACGTCTGTGTATGTGAATTTGTGCTACTTACCCTCAAGCTCCACTTTTTCTGCAATTTTTAATGATTATTTTTGGCTAGCATTTTGAGGAAGAAGCCCTTTCCCAACCACAAGAATTCTGATTAAGACGCTCTTACATTCATGAATTATGACAATGATTGTGTCTTACTCAGCTGGCTCAGCAGCGCAGGAAGCCTGCCCACCAGGTAAAAACTCCTTGGCATTTACAACATTATTAAAAAGTCTCTTATATGTACTACTATAACTGCAGAGAAACTCCATGAAAACGGTAGGAATTATTCTGTGTCAGCGGTGCTGTAAACAGAGAAGAAATCTCAGACCGTTGCCTTTGACTCCAGGTCAAAAATCTGACTGCCTCCTCCTTTTACTACCCAGTTTAAGATTGGTGGGGTTTTTTTAGGTTGATTCTACATATGTCAGAAGTTTCCAACAAATATTTCGCTTTAGATGAGCATAATTTTCAAAGCAAATCTTGGTAGAAAAGGTAACAGAAGCTATTCCTTGGCCCTTTACTCCATTAGGAATGCAAATAGCAGTCATTGCACATGTGAAAGTTAGTAGGCAGCACCTGGAAAAGTGGTACATGTAAAAGGCACTTCCACTTCTATCTAAAACTAGCATCAGGAATGAAATCAAAAGCAAGCAAATGCAAACATGTGGAGACTGGAGGGAAAAGGAGTCATCATTTTCTTTTGAGCACATAAATAACACATAACATTGTAGTAATACAGTAATAGCAGTAATTTTTATGCATTTTACCACCTAACTTTATGTACTTTGCAACAGAGTCTTCTACTTTGCTTCCCTGGGATGCTGCATTTCACAATCTAAAAGCTGTTGAGCTAAATATAAATCAACCAGGAAGTGGAAAAATAAGAAGTTTCTCCTGAAGATGAATTTTTTTTTCCTAGCATGAGACTTTATTTCAATTTCTCATGTCATAGAGAAATGTCTAACACATACCCATAGCATATGTACAGAGTAATACCTTTACAAATACCAGCGTTTCTGATATTTGACTTTCTTCACTACTGAGCAGTGCCCAAGAGACTAGAAATTGAATCAGTATCTACTCTGAGAAATCACAAATGAAAATAAGGAAACTAACTGCCATGTATCCAAGCAGAAATAAATATTCTTGGGTGATCACAAAATAAAACCCAAAACTTTTGCTCAGGATTGAAATCACAAAAAAATTCCACTTCCCCCAGGAAGCTGCAGTAGTTTAACTGCAGCCAAGTGTAAGCCTGGTTGTGAACACTAGTGACAAGCCCAGATGAGCAGCAATCAGTTACAGTATCACAGAGAAAAAGCATATCCATAAAGCTAGTATTCATCACTCAAATTCATTTGAAGACACTACACACACAGACATGATGGAAAGACATGAATTGTACTACAAAGACAAAATCATTCTCAGTGGTTAGTTAAGTGTTGTCAGTCAATCCTAACTATTTCACAGCCAGTTTTCTCTCTGTAATGGCAGATTAAACTTGGCAGACTTGATGGGGCGTAAGAAACTTCATGTAGCTACCACTCCTCTTTTTGCAAAGCTAGGGCATGTTCATCCCTTTAGGTTTACTCCAGAAAGCCCAGATAAAATAAAGAAAATCAGTTTCTACATCCTCTGGAGGTTCTCCTGCTCTCATTAGAAGGGAAAGTTCAAATATATCTGCATAAACTGAAGGAGCTGCTTCATCCTCTCTCTTACCTCTGAAGGACAGAGGAATGAAGCGCTTGCTCAAACAGTGCCAGTGGCCAAAGAGGAAAGACACGGCTTATCACGATACAGCTTCTCTTCTGAACACATACAATGTTCTTCTGGGTCAGATAAATGGTCCATCCTGGGAAGCATCCTGTATCCCAGGAAGGGAAAAAGGTTTGGTTTTTTTAAAATACACCATCAAATTTTCTTCTAAACATTAGTGTCAGATATATTATTTGTATTAGATATATTTACATATTCTATCTCCATATTAAAATGTTTAGGGGATGGTTCTCTTGTTTATTAATGTTTGTAAAGACTTCCTGCATTTATGCATCAAAACATCTCTGTGAATTTTAAATTCACCTTCTGTCAATCCAACTGTCAATCCAAGTCTTCAGATTTGGATTAATTCCCTTTTCTAACATTCCTGTGATATAGATCCAGGGAAAATGAATATATGAAGAACTAAGTGAAGAATCATCACTCTTTATCTCCAAGAGCAAAAGCCTTTCTTGTATCATACCAGGGCTAATTGCTATTTGGGTTAACCACAAGAAAGAGAACCACTTCTACCTCAACACACAACAAACTCTATAATATTAAGTATGTTACCTGGCTACCAAAAACCCTCTATGATCAGGAGAATTCATGCTGCAAATTCTACTAAAAAAAGAAAAACCAATGAAACAGGTTAAACACTTTCTCTCCAAAAAGTCAGAAACCTAAAACTTAAATACCATTCTGAAATCCAACACAGCCAGAACACACAGCAAGAAAGTACATAAAACACTTTGTCTAGAAAAGCAGATGAGACATGTAATTCTTTTGCTTCACAATCAAAAGCCTCTAGCACACAAATTAAATTGAAATCTCTGCTTGGGTGCTGAAGTATAAAGGAACTCATGTTCCCAATACAGTGCAAGCATGACACATTGTCACAGATGCACAGGAACAATTACACCTTGATACAATTTTGTTTAAATACAAGCTATTCTTTTCAATAATGATCTGCACAGGAGAGCTGGTATGATTTAATTCTGTAGACAGCTGGAAAGCATCAACATAAGCCATCCTAAATGCCAACATTAGATAAATCAAAACTCCAAATTAGTGCTTAAATTTGATAACCAAAGTGCCAGTTTGAAAGGTAGAACTTTTCCTACATACATCTCAGGCTCTTTTAAAAAAAGTGCACTTAGTTTTGGTCTAGCATAAGTTTTACAGTGTGAATTGAGAACATTACACAACATCCCAGTCTGTTTGCCTATGCTGGGCTCCTTACTGAATTTTCTTTCCATTACTGTGAAAACACTAAAAGCAGCAACCTGGGAAAACCTATTCAATCCATTACCTTCTTTTAAGGTAATACCTAAGAGCCCCGGCCCTGCCAATCTGCAAAAGAACATGGTTCCGCTCCAAAGGCATGCCCAACGTATACTTTAAAATTCAACTTTGAGTTTCCCATTTATGGTATTTAATTCCTGATATAACCAATGCTAAATTGAGACAGGTCAAATCCTGTATAAATTTTTTCTTTGTCCCAGAGATCAACATAGTTACTTGCCACACTAATACATCTCATATAAATACTTACTGAATATGACCTTTTTTAATGTTAAAATAGCTTATTACATAAACTTGTGCACTCAGGAAAGATCTTAGGCTTCACCATTGAATACTTCCGCATTCATTTTCTAAAAATCCCATCGACACAGATGTTGCTTATCACTCATCCATCTAATTACTGTATTGTTGTCTTGCTCTGGCTTTGCCACAGTGGGATAAATTGTGCTCAGGTGTACTGTTCACCTTGTTCCAGACACTTTCCCCCTCCTCTTCTCCAAAGGGTCATATAGGGCATCTACATGAAATAAGTGTTACAGGAAACTTCACACAAACGGGGAAATTGATGTTTTTCAAAAGCCGAAGATCTTAAAGAAGACTCTGATCTCACTACACAGTATGTCAGCTTGGCATACAAGCCTGCACGTATAGGGGGTCCATGGCAGTCTGCAGAATGGCTCTGGGAGATCCAAGCATAAGGGAAGTTACAGGAGGTAAAACCCATAGTATTCAACTTACCTCCAGAGCAGGGGATCAGTTTCAATGATCATAATGACATTTACTGAGGATCCTTGACAAACCTGGTGGTTCTTTCCAGCTGTTCAGCTACCAGAGCAAGGTTATTCCATAGGATCTCTCTAAGCCCCCACAGAACGGGTTGCTGACTGTGCAACTCCATAATCATAATTTAAAAAGAACAATTTACATTCTTTACATATTTAGTTTCAAAAGCACTGTCATTTACAGCTATTTTCCTTCACCAGCTGGCTCGGTATTAATTTCTCACACCATCACACCGCAACCACCCCTCCTAATCACACACAAAAATTAGCAAATATGCAGAAGGGAACATAGCAAAAATTGAAGATTTTTCAATAGGTTTTCAGGTACCAACCTACAAAACCAGCATGAATCTCTGCTCAGAGCAATTGGGAAAACTCTGCTTCCTCCAGACACCATTATTAAAGTGCTGCATATTAGTTCCAGCTAAGATAATTTTCTGAAATTGAAAACTCCAATGTCACAAATTTTTTCAATGAAAATTTGTTAAGTGTCACTGTTCCTAACTACCCTCAGACTTGAATAGAAGTCACGTATAGTCAGTTATAGCCAGCTTTTATTCCCCCAAAAATTTTACACAAGTTGAGTTCTGACTTACTGTCTCCTAGCATCAAACTGATTGATTGATTTCTCTCTTTAGTTGAAACTATTCTTCCTCCATTCCCACCTCTCCCTAAATGGCATGATAACCAAAATATTTGATTTCTTAGGCTCTGTCTGAAATAAGAAAATTGATTTTAGTTTCCAGTGTATAGGTAGAATACCTATTGAGTTGAAAAACTAGAACTTTTATCACACCAGTCAAGATCTGTTGCTCATCACAAATTATGCTTTGCAATGCCGATCAACAGAAATTGTACATTTCCTACTTTCATTCTGTTCACATTCAAATAAGGGATTTTGCAACCAAATATTTAACTGAACTAAATCCTAGAATGCTTTTTTCCTTCTAAAGCAATATTTTAATGTAGTATTTAGAGTATTCAGATAGTTTCCAAAACATGATTCTATTATATGACTGTTAAAAGGTAAACCCTGAATAACACGTAGCACACTTTAATTAATTCTTACAGTGAACTCCAAAAGAGAAAATATAAATCTCAGGGAAATAGTACACAGGCCAGCACTGCCTCATAACACATTTTATTAACTGATAACATAAGACTACTAACTGAAGAAGAAAATAGAACATGAATTTAACATCTTTCTTTACAGAACATCATATTCTGGACTATGAAGGTTTTATGAAACATTATTTGGAGCCCAATTTAAATCCTTTCAACACCCAGTATGTATCTGTGCAGGACTGAACTTCAGCAAAGTGGCACTGCCCTGTAGCACAGCATAAAATAAGCCAGATAAAAGACAAACTGTGAGAAGATCAAAGTAGTAAGACATTCCTGCTTTTCCTCTGTTTCCTAGGAAACTTCTCTATACCCATGTTTCTCTCATGTCCATGTTTTAAAATAGTCATGTGACATTTACACCTGAATTAATTCCAGCTATAAATACTCACCTCTTTAGCTAGTTTTCAGATGTTAGTAGCTCACAATATCTATTTCATTAAGATCTGTAGGATTTTAAATTATAAATTATTAATTATCTTTTCATGTTAAATAGAGTATTCGCCAATTAAAATAAGCAAATCTAGATCAAGTAGATCTCTGAATATCTTCTGCCTTTTCAAAATAGTTGTCTGTCCTTATACAGCAGTACTTCTTGGGTCTTCAAAACGGTTACTCACTAAGCAATTCTTAACTTCTGACTGAGAAAGTCAACCTGCAGACATAAGCATGTGTTTTTCTGTCTCTGCACCCTTTCAAATCTCTACAGATATTTCCACCTCAAGTGAAAAATCGCAACTCACAGTAGTGGCTTTTCTGATAGAAATAAACACCCATTATGGGCTGGTCAATGCACCCACTTGGTCAGCCACTACACTGTGACACCTGCTAAAATAGAATGGTGTTTTTTAGTCCTGGGCTAAACATAAAGAGTAAGTTGAAAAAGCTGTATCTTAACAGCTGACCTTCTCCAGCCATTAAAGCATTATACTCTTTGAAGTTCAAGATCAGCTAAACCCCCACCTTCCTCTAACAGTGATGACTGTGCATGTCCACAAGTGTGTCTAGATAAGAGTGACCTTGTGACAAAGTTTGCTAGCTGAGGTGCTGGAGCAGTATACCTGCATTACTATAGCTCTCCTTCTGCTCTCCGTAGCCACATAATTCACTGTGCCATAAGAAAGACCTTGATCACCTCTTTAATCCATTATGCCTGCTCTGACAGTCAACCTTACATCTTTTCCACCCAGAAGACATGCACTGTGAATTATTTTTTGTTCTTCCAGTAAAATAGAAAAAGAAATCAAAACTAATCTTCCCTTCAGTCCTTCCCTACCTCCACCCCGCACTCCCCTCCCCCCCCAATTTGTGGCACAGACCAGCCTGCAATAATCAAACCAGATCCATTTAGTGTATAGTCTAGTCTTGCTGTGACTAATAGGATGATTGGTTGTATAGCTTCTTTATGGTTGTTCATTATATCACCCTTACATAAAGTAATTTAATTTCAGTGGGATAATTAGGATATTTCTAATCTAACTGATAGACTGAATGAAATGAGATTCTCAGAGGGAGATTTGTGTATCAGGAGATTGGTGACCTTCGGCCCCAATTTTCACACAATGTATTAAGCTGACAGCCTTATTTCCAAGCGCTACTGCACCAGCTCTTCACCACTTGTGCAGATCTATGTGATACAGACAGCAACACTGAATGAGGTTCTTCTACCCAAAATCGCATTATTAAAGGAAACTATAACATTTTGTTTAAATTACAGAAAAATAATCCAGACCATCATTCACTAGTTGGAAATGCAACACTATTATTAATCTGCCATGCAAAGCATGCAACTAAATTCTTGATTTTAGACTGTGCCTTACAAGGCAACATCAAACACATACAACATTCACTTGATCAACACCTACAGTTTTATAAGTACTGAAAACTTCCCCCTCCCCAGTTTTCTGGAAACACACAAAAGTTGAAAAATCTACTTCTGTACCACTGGCAAACTGAATCAATGCTATATTGTGTTTATGAACAGAAAAATTAGGTTTTTCTACCTGTTGCTGTAACCTGTAGCTGTCAATCAGACCAGACTACCTGGCTGATGAACAGGCAAAGCCCTCCACTTCTTTCCTCCCACTTACATCCCAGCACCTTTCTTTCTGTTCTCTGAAAGCTGACATAGTCCTTTCCTACATCTGTATGATACTGTCCTGGCTCAGAAGAATCCAACTCTGAAAGCAGCAAGAATCTTTTTCTTTCAGTTAAGTGTGGACTGAATCTGGCTACTGTAACCTAAACCCTCTTCATCATACCTGCAGTATCGTCCCTGCGGTTGCATATTCCTCTGTTGATCCTTGTCTTTACAAAGGATGATACCCTTAAATACCAGAAGCCTTCATCCTCAGATCTTTGAAATCATTTCCCTGCAATTAGTAAACATCTCCAACCTCAACAGCTTAGCCTTTAATCCAAAGAACTAGCAGAATTTAAAAAGGCCTTAAGAGCTGAGGAAAACACTTTGCTCTGTCACAGTTTATTTTTAGTGTTCCTATATCTGATTTAAAGACAGCCAATAAGTTATATGAGCTTTCAGGCTTCTGTGTCCCAGACTAACAGAAACAGCTCAAGAGAGCGACTGAAGATATCACTCACAGTCTCTTTTAAAGACACAACAAAATTCGGTATACAGAAAAGTCAGAGCTCCCACTAACTTCAAAAGCATCACAATTTCACCTACATCTCTATAGTTACACACAAATAATCAATACAACATGTCAAATAGATATTGTGTATATATACACACACACATTTAGCAAGTGTGTATATATATACGCACATACAAAACTATTAACCTGTTTCCTATTTCAGCATAACAGCAGAGCATAATTTAAAGAAAGCATGTACACTTGTCTGAAAAAACCCTCAATGTTTACACTTGATCATGGATGAAAATATATAATCTGTAGTATTTATACCTCAATGCTTAAAACAAACTTCATAAAGAGGTAATTCTGCTCAAGAAATTATTCTGCAAGCAGCACCTTTTTTAAAAGGAGGTACATTATTGTATCCTTCTAGGAGCTGCCACATTTTATGTACAAGCTAGACTAGAGCTGTAAGGACAACCTTATAGCTCTAGTGGAAGATGTGGAAGAGAATAAAAATCAGCTGTTTAAGCATTTGGCCAATAAAGCACATCCTGAAACCTGGCTACTCCTACAGCCCTTGTACACAATTTCAAAGAAGTTCCATGCATCATTGAGCCTTCATACAAGCTGAAGGAGCTCAGCAGTCTGCAATGTTTCACTTCCTCATTGGAGCTCATCCCTTGTTCCTGAAGAGACACTCAAATATCTTAAATCAATAGCAGATAATAATCTTTTTTGTATAACTAGTGAGTTATATCCTGATATTAAACTGAGAAAGAACACACAAAAATCATCTCCCCTTTAAATTTATATATACACACACATACATACATATATCTTTATTCTTAGTACAGTTAGAGTGGCAAATTGCTATGGTATACAGTGTCAGGGAAAGACAAATCTACTTTCAGATATTTCAGCAACATTCAAACCATGCCAGCATTCACAACGATGTACTTCGATCACAAGAAACCTTATTAAAGCTCCATTTTTAAAAGCTACAACTGCTATATGAAGACATTATCATAAAATTGCTTCATTTCTTACCCTTTATGTTACTGACACCAAATAAAATACTTCAATTAAAATGCAGACTGTTCCAGGAACATAACATAGGGACAGGTTAGGCAGGGACCATGTCACCCAAGGCTCTGTCCAGCCTGGCCTTGAACACTGCCAGGGATGGAGCATTCACAGCTTCCTTGGGCAACCCATTCCAGTGCTTCACCACCCTCACAATAAAGAGCTTCTTCCTTATATCTAACCTAAACTTCCCCTGGTTAAGTTTAAAACCATCACCCTTTGTCCTATCAGTACAGTCCTTTGATGAAGAGTCCCACTTCAGCATCCTTGTAAGCCCCCTTCAGATATTGGAAGGCTGTTATAATGTGTTATATAAAACTCAACTACATAGTAGACTTTGCCACCACGTTTTGGCACAACCCATATAACTAATTGAATAGCAATTCTCCAGCACTACAATGAAAACACAAGTTTTAAACAGGCAAATATACAGTCCACTACAAAATTCATACATGATTCATGCTTTGTGCCATATCATTGCCTTGCTATTTTTTCCCTAGGAATAGAAATTGTTTACCTTGTTTCATCTATTTCTGTTGTCTCCACTGATTACCGGAATCACATTTCTAGGGTAAACAAGGTGAAAAAACCCTCCTCTTCCCCACTGTCCCATTTCCTGTCAGGAAGGTTTAAAGCAATGTAGGCCTCCCAATAAGTTTTCTAATGTAGATAAGCAGGACTAAGATATCTGACAGCTGTTTCACGCTCTTCATCATCATCTGAAACAATCAGTACGCATTAGAGAGTACTTTTCCCTTTACAAAGGTGATAATTAGATAACAAGCTGAGATTAAAGTAATTACAGTCAGACAGCTGGCGAGGCAGCACAGTCATGTTGAAATATTGTTGATACTTCAGCATCTGGTTCTAATAACAGCACAGGCGAAAAGATTTTACATTAATTACAGCACATAATTTAATATAAACATATTTAATTACAATTGATGAGCGATAAACTGTTCAAGAATAACTTAACCCCTTACACATGTCAAAATGATGGGAACTTCATATATACCTTTCCACTTTAGGAGCAAGCCACAGTCGATATGAAAGGTTAGGAATCTCCATTTTTAAGGGCTCTAACCAGAAAGGTAAATTATTAATATGTTATTTAAGTCTAATTCAAAAACATGTTCTAACCGACAGCATACTACAGAATTCAGGAACAGCTCCAGTAAGACATTTAGAGAGAACTGCAGCTAAGCCCAAAATTGCTATCTTAAAAATTCCATTGCAATTGTCACTCAACCCTGAGGCATCTATAGCTCCCTCGTGCCTGTAGAGTTTTCCCAAGGATGCTCTCAATTACTCTGATCTTATCAAAGCTAGGCAATACAAAGCCTCTGCTCCTTCCAAAATCACTTTGGATCCAAATGCAAGGGCCTGTTCCAAGAGTGCAAGGGACATAGGAGCCCTCCTATGTATTTGAAATAGTCATTGAATAAGACACCAAAAAGCCCTAGGAGTGTAGCTGGTAGGCCCTCAAAGGCACTGACCCTAACCATTACCTTTCTTCATCACACTCACTCTGGTACTCCTCTCTGAACCAACAACATTGTCATTTCTTGTACATACCCAGTCAAAACTATTTGTGGTAGGGAAGATCCCAACAGGATCGCTACAGCTTAAAACATTATGTTGGCAATGACTGGTAGAACTGAGACAAGCTAATCCCTCTGACAAAAAGGATGAAAACAAAGCCCGATTTCCTAGGAACACATTTCGTTCAAAGTGTAAGAATCCCAGAGCTTACCTGGTCTCCTTATGCTCCTCCTTTGCAACCCCATTCATAAGAAGGGTCACCCCTTGCTTCTCTTCTCCAGCCAGGAACATATGCACCAGCCCTTCGGAGCAGAAGCATGGCTATACCTTCCACGCAAACAGAGAACACTGGAAGGGCACCTCGCAGCCTCAGGCCTCCTCTCCTATCATGGTCTGGCCACGCATGTGCATGAAAAAATTAGTAATTAGTGCCTTTGGGCCCTGAGTCAGTGAACTCTTTGTGCCTTAACTATGTCTCTCTTTGCAGGAATATTTTCATATTGACACTCGACAAAGTGTATCTGACCAACACTTATTTTAAAAAAAAGGCAAAAAAAACCAAAACAAAACACCAACAAAAAAACCCCAAAACACCACAACACAAACCCAAACCAAACAAAACAAAACAAGAAAAACACAACAAAAATACAAAAAACAAAGAGCAAAAAAAAAACAAAAAAAAAACACAAAAGAAAACCAAAAAAAAAAAACCAACCCCACGTTTTCTGACTTCTGAGGCTTTGTCAGGTGAAATGATAAAAAAAAAAAAAAAAAAAAAAAAAAAACCACAAAAAAACCCGTAAAACACTACAGAAAAAAAAAAAGACATTAAAAAAACCCACAAGAGAGCAAGAGAGGCTGGGTATGCTGTGGTCCTGAAGACAGCATGTGGTATGAGTAGTAAAAATGGAAAAATGTGCACTAATCACGATGGAGAACCTGTTAATGTATGTATTAAGCCAAATGGGTATTAGCATTGGTTTTCCTGCAGAAATCAGGTCAGAAAGGTGGAATTAAGATGATCTTACAAGACAGCATATGCTCTCTACTATAATTTGGTTCTTTTTTTCTAAGAATGCAAGTCTTTTTCCTCCACTGTCTTCAAACAGGCAAGAAAGAAACAAGCCTGCTGCCTTGAGAGAAATGGGAAATCTAGGCCGAAAGCAAAGGTGCACACAAGCCTAATCCTCTTTCCCAGACCAGCCACCCTTACAGTTATATGCAGAATACAGAATCCTTGTATATCATACCTTACCTAGCACTGACCAAGATGCCAAGGCATCTGCAGTGCACAGCCAACACAGTGTTTAAACAGTTCTGGTTAGCACGGACCTCACAGTATGTCCAGCCAGCTCTAGTATTTCTGGCAAGACTGTAATGCCATCTTTTTTTGAGCCTGCTTCCCCAGTTCCCACTCAGAATAGAACAGGCATCTAGCGTGCCACATCATTAACTATGGGGCTACTGAGGAACAAACAAAAAAAGGGAGGAGATCCTGTGAGGTGGTATCTCTTAAAAAAAAAAAAAAAAAGGATACACTTAAACATTAAACTTGAGAGAATGTGAGGGAGGATGATCACGGATTTTAGTCCTATGATTAAAATGATTGTACATGCCTTAGAGGTACTGGGTCAGCGAAAGGAATCATAGAATAGTTATGAACATCTTGTTATTTGATGTGCACTTTCAATTTTTATTTAAAAGCTTCTATACAATTCTAGTCCTTTCTTTCAACTATCCCAAGATAATTTTATTGGATTTCTTCAAAATAATCAATGTTCATCACTTTGCGCCCATCTTCTGTAGCAACTTATATTACACTTCACTGAGTAATGATATATAGAACCCCACAATATTTCTGTTCTGTGAAACAAACAGCTGCCATTGATGGGATGCTCAAAATAACCAGCCCTTTGGAAAGATTTGCCTAAAAACTGAGTAGGCTGCAGTATAATTAATTCAAGAGAAATCATGAAGAGCTTAATTTTCTGCACACCTCTTTCCTTATTTTCTAATCATTCATTTCAAATTTCTGGACAAGTGAGTCATTCCACAGATACAGCCAAATAAAGTACAGTGAGTGCTACCTACTTGAATTCCTGTAGTCAAAGAGTAGTTATTAGCTTATTTTCCATTTTATTTACTCTTATGATTCTAGCAGATTCTTACCAATTTTAACAATTTTAATTTGTCAAAAAAAAAAAATTCATATCACAAACATTGTTTTCTGTGTTTCTGGCAGAAGAACTCTACATTTTTGTCCATGTCTTTGGGATTTAGCACCATCAGTGATGTCAACAGAACTGTGACAGTAACTTGTTATTGCATCACAACAGTGCATTAAATAATTTTCTTTGCAAGGTCTTCATTCAGCACTACAAATAAGTTCTGAAATAATTTTAACCATTTTAAGCTTCCATAAGGTAAAATTAATCCCAAGAAAAAGAGTACCATTGATGGAGAGCGGTTTAGTTGAGGACAAATATTCAGTGATTAGTTTATAATCTCTTCAAAGTTTCCATTATTAGGACTTCAACCTGAGCAATAATAAAACCCTCAATGTGTCAAAAGCACTTTTTAGATAATACTTCCACAGAAAGATTAAATTCATGGCCTGAGCAAACTGACGGTTTTGATTAACAGACTTTGATGAACTGCATTTTCTTAGACTCAGTTTCTTGTCATTAGGTGAATTTCTGTGTTGTGTTGAATCTGGAAGGTTAAATCTACTCAGTTATGCTGCTGGAGTTACAGCTTCTCCAACTGAACTTACTCTTGTGAACTACAACCAGTCAAAACCAAAACCAAATTCTACTTCTGACATGCAAGTGAGGTCTCAAAAAACTTTTCTGCCATTACTGCCAGTATCCTCAGTGGATAGGGAGCAAAGGAATAGATGTTGCTGGTACACAGCAAGCACTTGACTTCATTTACTCCCTGCAAATGCACCATTTCTCAGACAACTGACAATTTGTACATAACTTACACAGCTAGCTTGTCTCAGCAAGACCACAGAAGGAAAGGGTATATCTTTAGCTTGAAGTGGCTGACGCAAAATATACATTAACTTCCCTCAGATTCTCTGTTGACCTCAGAAAATGATGTAACCTCACTGTTCTTCGTAGTGTTCCCTGTAGCAAGTAGAAGCTCTGCTGTGCTAAAAAAAAGAGAAAGGGTATCAGGACTCACGCATTACTC
This sequence comes from Strigops habroptila, assembly GCF_004027225.2. NCBI lineage: Eukaryota > Metazoa > Chordata > Aves > Psittaciformes > Psittacidae > Strigops > Strigops habroptila. Next base: position 60,933,880 of record NC_046358.1, on the reverse strand, counting down.
CATTTCAGCATTGTCTCTCACTACTTAGAACCACTGTGGCCTTACCCCTAACCTCATAACAGCCCCTAGCCTCATGACAGGGAAAACAAAGATGCTGCAGTACAGAGCTAAGTTACTGCAAACTTCAGTTTGAGATGGGAGATAGACATTAACCAGGGCAGAAGGAGAGATAGTGGGGAAGGAAGGGAAAAAGACACTTCATATCTTTCAATCCTAGTCATTGTTATCCTAAGTAACAAACCACAGGTTACCTTTTCAGAAGAGACTCATGTCAAAAGAACCTCATTTTCATTCTGTATTTTAAGACTTCAAAATCACTAGCTCCAAAAAAAGTAGTTAAAAATCCATTTACAGGTTAAGATCACTCACACTACTTCATTTTAGGCCCTGACCTTCCTTGTAGTGTCAGGGCAGGGAGGCCTCTAAGGGTGAAAGTATCTGTACTATACTGTCAGTTGTGCTGTGCACTTCAGCAGTCTTGGCTTTCTGAACACAAATACACACACAGAAGTGCGCACTAGTGTTTCATAGTAGACAATCACACTTTAGTAACGGATGATGCATGAAAAGGTCTTCCATACTACCTAGGTTTTACCTGCTGTACAATTTAATATTCACACATAAGAAATGCTTTCATTAACATTGTCTGTTTTAAACGTGCTATACCCCTTTACCTTATAAAATTTTAAAAGGTTATCTTCTGTAGAGAAAAAAGAAAATCGTACAATAATTAAGGAAACATGTTTTACAGCAGTTAGTTCCAACAGGTTATGTTTTCCTTTATGGTAGTCTTAGTCAGTCAAAAGCAGAGATGTTGAGAAACTCCCTTGCAGGACATACGAAGTCCTCTGTTTTGTAATGTGGGGCCTTGCAGCACACGAGACAAAAGTAAATACTAAATATGAACATCAGAACTGCTCCACAGCCAATTAAGTCACTCATCTCAACCTTCATTCCTAAATCTTGTGTAAACAGTGGCTTGTCTGTCTGCATTGAGTACCATATGCCACATATCTATTTAACAATACATAAGCTACCCTGGGTGTTTCTATATGAGCTATGAATATAGTAAAGATTCACACACAGGCTATGATAATTCAAGTGTTTGTGGCCATACCTTAGCCAGATCTACCATATGAAACAACAGAACATATACAACAAAACATTTTGCTGTGTGCCTTTCTGGGTTGTTTTTAAACCAAATAATTTAATTGATCCTGCTAAGACCACAGACATCTGAGCAGACATAAAGCAGCTCTTACCCTGGCAGCTGTAATAGGAGTAAGAAGCTGAAAAATGAATAGAGGAAAGAAGTGCTTAGACTGCGCACACTACAGAAATCGTATCAGGGATAACCATCAGAATACCATTTCATGGTACACTGCCATGGCAGTAAAGCAAGCTGGAAATTTTCTCTGCATGCTTGTTCCCATGTGTGCAGAGCTGCTACTCCTTAAAGTGCTGCCAACACAGCTGTCTGTGGAGTCACAGTACAAACTCACCACTAAAATTATTCCCGTTAGAAACAAAGAAAACAAAACAGAGGCAAGTTACTGCTACTGAAAACGAGCAGAAGCAAAAGCAAAGAGTGAACCTTCTCTGCCAAAGCAGCACTTCATGGATGATCCACTTCAGTTTGCCTGTGGATTCAATTCACTGCTTTAGCATTCTTCACATCCTGTCAGTGAGGTGTAACCTAACACAGCAGTGCAAGAGATACACACTATTGCCTTGAAATCACCCATGTAAATAAATATACATGCTAATCTCCATGGAGACACACACATAATGGTTGATTTTTGTGTCAAAGTAGCTGGAATAGACAACACTATTTCACATGCCCATGTTGATCATTATCATTCCATCTTATTTGTACTGGTAAGAAGTAACCATAGCGAGTATGCTATCGATTGCAGTCCTCAGTTCCTGATTTCACAAGCTAGTCAGCTAACAGGCCTTTCTGTGCATTGGTCCCAGAAATCATTGTAAAAGCCTTACTGTTCTAAATAACATCAACACAATTCTATACTAAAAGAGAAAGATGTACTAATTTTGGCATCATGCTGTTAGCTGTTTATGGAGAAGTAATCACCTTTCCTTCTCACTTCCCCATATGCTAATCACCTGTATTCCGTCACTGTTCATCCCCACTCTCATTCTGGCTGAGGAGGGACAATGTTTGTTTTGCCACTCAGTAGTTCTTATATCTCATGTGGCTAGCTCTTATACACAATGCACAAAATACAGCTATGTAAACAGAAAAAAGGACAAAGATCCAAAGATTCCATCCTATATTTCGTCTTCCATATTCAGCCTTTTTTTTCCCCTGATTTACTCCTGCCTCTCTAATATTTTTTTTTTTACTTGGTGCTCTTCACCCAGTGCTATCTTCCATTCAACCTCTTGATTACAGAGAGTATAGGCAGTGTCCCAATTTGCTACTCTTCTTCCTCTATTCAAAACAGAAAACCTCAACCAAGAAACAACCAAAAAAAGAAACCTGAAAACCACATCTGCTCCACAAAGCGCTCCAGATGCAATGCCTATTGGCCATGCTGCAATTGTTCTGTGCCACTGCTCATGCCTCTTTAGAGCTGACATGCTTCAGGGCAGAAATTACTTTGGCACATTCACCTTTTGTGAATCTCAGTGTACACTTGGGGGTGAACACAGGGCACTTAGTCTGATGCAGGTTCAAAACACCCCCAAAATTCATACAAACCAGGTCATCAAAACAGATGTAAATTAAACCCCCGGCTATGATAAATGAGTTTCTAAATGTCTTTGCCTACATTGGAGAGATCACAGAGAGGCAATGGCTGTTTATATTCACTAAATCAAACATAGTCGAGGGGCAGAATCAGCTCTGTAAGAGTGGAAAGGAGGTTGAGTCTAGATCCAAATATCCCCAAATTTTTGAGGAGTTAGTTCGACTCTAGATCAGTACCTTGCATTAAATGGGAACTCTAGTGCAAACTCATCTCATTAGGAGGTTTGGGTTGGTTTGGTTTTTGCTGGGGTTTTTTTTCAAATAGAACACAAGTCCATCTACAGGGACAGAACTTTCATTTCATTCTTTAGCATTTAAAATAGATTAGGACTCCAGGTGGGATTTTAAGAGGCAATATTTAAAAATTAGCATATTTACCATAACCATTTGAAAGCAATTTACATCCATCAATTCTTCTTACAAGTTACATATAACTAATGTCCACCCATGTGGACACATCACCGTACTTAAAAAAGGAAAACTGCATGTGTCTGAAGAGCAGTAGGCAGTTTTGATAGACATGTGCTGCAAGGGCAATGGTGCTACTTAATAAAAAGTAGCTAAAACGGCTTGAGCTAGTAGAAGCTCTTGAACTGTAGCACTGCATGCTAGCACAGTTTGATCTTTCTCATTCCATTAGGGAGAAAAAACTGCTATGCAGCCCTCAAGAACCTAGAAATAGAGTCTGGGAAACAGATCCATGGCTTTGCTTTTTGCCTTCCTGAGAGAATTATGTACCACTTTTGAATACTGAAATCCAGTAAGAAAACAGAAGTTTCAGGAAGCTGCAAATACAAATTTGTTTTGATGAATTTATTCACAAGCTGAAATAGTACACTTTTAAAATGTTTTATTTAATTTAATGAAAAACTATTCATCTTTTTGATAGGTGATAATTAACCATTAATCTGTCATAAACAGAAAAGAAAGATGTACCTATGCAGCATTTAACTGAGCATTGTGTTAATCACACTACAATGATTCAAAACACAAAACCAAAGCAGTGAAGTTTCTTGTATGAAGTGTTCCTTTTGCAAGGAAAATACAGCCTTAACATCCCTGAAAGTTAACTCACGATCATATAAATAAACCTTTATTTCAGTTCTACCCAATCACTTTTGATTGAATTTCAAAGACATAGAAGCTGATCAGCTGCCATGATGACAGATTTTAAAAAGTTACACTTATGTTGAATATTAAGGCTTCGAAATGCAACTCTAGAGGCACAGACCTTGAGATCTACTGAGCTGATACTTTAGAATTAGAGTGATGATAAAACAGCAAAGGCTATAGTTAAAACAGAAAATGGCTGGGTTCAGATGTATTATTTTAAGCAATATGAAGAAAAATGAAGTTTAGGCATAAAGATATACAAGATCTTCAATTACATACCTTTAAATTTTTTTTTTTTTTTTTTTTTTTTTTTTTTTTTTTTTGCATTTTATTCACTTTTCTCCAAGTACGTGAATACTACACACTTTTCATAATGGAAGAGAGGAACTAAATACTGTACATAAATATTTTTGAGTGGATACACAGTGGATACACTGGCATGGCTGATCCTATAGAAACACCTAAGTTACCTTAGAGGCCTTCAAGAGCCCAATAATGGCTCCAATTCAGCAGTCATATGATTAATATAACCAATCCACTACTAGATCTTATTTCCATGCTATTTAGAGAAAATACACAAACAAATTTGATCCAGTTCAGTCTTGCTTGAAACCTCCAGAGAATTATGCATAGATATATGACACGAGAAAACTCATTTAAGAACAGATTAACATGCAAATCTGATTTGAATTATTCACTTTACAGCATTTCTATCTTTCCAAAATAGTTGGGGCAAAGAGACTGTACTCACAGAAAAAGACCTGCATATCCCAATTGCTACGTCTCAACCAACTACCGTAACATTTTCCCATTCTCTGAAATGGAACAATATAGGAAAGTCAGACAAAAATTGTGACAGATGGATTTCTCCCTGAAGGTTATGCCTCATTAAATAAAGGAAATCTAGAGAAAAAGGAGCTTGCACTAAAGACATCATTTTAGAAGTAGGACAATGGTAGGTTTTGCCTACCTCAACATAACTCTAATGACTTCAGTGTCTTCAATATTCCTAGCCTTCCTGCACTGGGTAGGAAGTATTCATTCAGTGGATATGTGCAACACAAATGAGTACAAAGCCCAAAAAAGGAAGTGAAAAAGGAAATTTAATAATCCAAAACCATGATATCTATCAGGCTAAGACTCAGTTTTTCCTAAGACAGTCTCGGAGACACTAGTCAAGTTACAGTAAAATTAAGGGTTTGAGGACAAAAGGTTACAGAACAGGAAACTATTATCAGCTACAGCAGTGTGAACGTTCTTTCAAAAGCCATTTTCTTCTCCCCAATATCTAACTGCAAAATGTCTAATTTGAAAAAATAAGGGAAGAGGGTGAGGATGGGGAGGAGGAGGAACAGTTCTTCACTTGCCTGTAGCTATACCACCACTCTTCACCTTCAGTCCTGAAGCTGGTTTGGGACTCCAAGACATTCAAATCTGAGCTCTGCTTCCACCTAAACCATGCAGAAAATCAAGACTCCCTGTGCATACACATATATACTCATACACATGCACACGCAAGGTATGTATGTATGCATATGCACATATATAACGTATGTGTACACACACAATATGCATGTGAGAATATAAAGCAAATAAAATCACCTGACAGACTGAGGATAACAATGCTGTGTACATTCTGTACATCAAATATATATATTCAAATACTAGAAATCAAAAGGGAGCTCACTGATAGTTTGTCCGCTGGGATATTTCATCACCATGGACATTAACATAGGAGAGCGCAGCCCCAGTCACCATCGAGCAAAGTCCAGTTCTTGTTTTTACAACTTCTTTGCTCCCTACTCAAGATCATAACAGCTTCATGGTGACTGCCTGGAACAGAAGCAAGCACTAACAAGAAAACCAAAACTTCCTCTGCTGAGGTAGCTTCAACAATTTGTAGAAACACTATATGAGTGTTGGTTGTGATCTTTTCAATCTATACCCCCACAGTCAACAGCATATGGGCATCGTGAAAGCACACAATTCATATGACTCCCGAACTGCCAAGACTGACAAGATCCCTGAACTTGAGAATGGTGAATATGACACCAGAATCACAAAACTGGTGATGCCTGTCCCAAACCATAACCATCTTCAGTAAAGGATGCCTCCTTTGCTTCTTCAAGGACACAGTTAAAGAAATGACCTTACATTATTTGAAATGTAACCAAATACTGCTCCCCTAAGTCACGAAAACAAGAGAATAGCCAAGTTCTCACTGAAACTAATAACCTAGACTCAACATGACTCAGGCACCACAAAAATAAAGATGCCACATAGCTCCACCTTAGCTTTGCAGAAGTTTCTCTGGTCAGGCAGATGAAGCTGAATCAAGGGAAGGCTAGGGAAGACATGCTGAACACTTCAGAGCTGCTACACAGTTTTCTCGGCTGGAGGTGCACACACACAGTTGGTTAATCCAGTCCACAGTTAAAGACTGAGCTATGGAGTACTACTGATTTAGGATGCCAACACCCTCTTGGATGTCACTCCTCATAGATGCTACTGCCGTCTCCAGTTGGCTAAAAGATAATAAAACACCAGGCATCACAAGTAATTAGGATTGCATTTGCATTGTACAGAAGCCAAATTCATCTCACGAAGGGAAGAGTGAAAGGCTTCTTCAGAACTGAGCAGGTTGCTCACAGGGTATAAGGTGACTACATGAAAACTGGACCAAATCCTATTGCTCATCTTCTCAAAGCTGTGCAGCATATCAAAAGACTGAGGACTAACTGACATTTACTAGAAATAGTCAATTTCAACTTCTTTGGTTGGTTTTTTTTATTTATTAACTTCTAACTGTAAATGCCAAAATCATTGAGCCTTGCTGAAGTGAAACAGAGTAAAAGGTTACTTAAAATCTGTTCTGTGCAGAGATGAAAGTGGTAAATTTAGAACGCTATGATTATAGAGACATTGGACTACTTAGTGGAAAGCCAAGGGAGCATTCAGAGCGCCCTCAACCTTGAAGCCATGCTTTGGGAGCCTCAGAGCTGCAAAGCACAGGTTGGCAGTCTGCAGAGGATCTGAAAGGAGGGCTGCATTGTAAGCTGCCAGGCAAAATGAACTTGCAGCAGCTCACAGGAACTGTATCCCTGCTTCAGAAGGCAAAGGGGCTCGTTGTGTAACTGTGAGTAATCCCCAAGGTATCAAGTCCTTGCATTGGCCAACCTTATATATTTCTGACAAACCAAAGTGGTCCAAAAATCAGAAACTGACCCTCTAAGAACAATGCCAGAAAAACAAAAGTTTAGCATTCTGATAAATGCCACTGCAGATGTGCAAATCCAAATAGATACGAATTATTTTGTTGGGTTTAGGTGCATTTAATGGAAACACAGTGAAGTGAAATTAAGAAAAAAATAAGAGCACAGGTGATTTCCAAAGATACGCCTGCCAGTGGCAATCACAAGTTTTTCCTAAGTCCTTCTTTATCTGATTAGTTGCATACGTTTCCAAAACGATATTACCTACACTAAAATATGAATTACCTGAATAGACTTAGGCCGCATACTCAGTAACTTGTCTGCTAGAACAATTTAATGTCTGGTACCTACATTAATCTAGTGGAATTAGTTCCAAGTTAAAGACTGAAATTCTTTACCTTTTTTGAAATATACAATGCCAAAATGGAATGTCCTATTAATATTAGAGGATAGCTACTAGTAAAAGTCAGATAGTTCAAAGTTAAATAGAATGATCTGCTGTCCCTAAGCACTGATACACAGAGTCACAGTAACATCTAAGAACCTATCTGTTCTAACCTCCACTGAGCAGTATAGTTGCTAATTGAACATGGAGAATGGGTTTGTTCCATCAAATGTGTTCATTTCCTCTAAGAACACCCTATGGAATAACAAATGTACTAAATATAGCTGTCAACATTAGAAGCATGCAACTCAAAAGTGCTATTAAAGAGCTAAGTGTACTTCACATGACATTATAAAGCCAAAGCCCTCTTTAAACATACATCATGTTATTAGGGACTATTCACATTAATGCAAAAATCATCATTCTTAATATATTTTACAAGACATGTCTAGGCTTCTTCCAGGCTCAAGAGTTCCTCAATTTCTCCCACATTTACTAGTAATTACATAAATGAATCAATAGTGTTTCAAGTAGGACAAAAAGAGATAGTTAAGTGTAGCAAATCAATACATAAACTTTACCCACATCTAGGTAAAGCTTCAAAATAAGTGATGCAACATCTACAAATGTTTGTCATCAACTTAGGTATCCTTTTATTTGCTATTGCAATGTCTATGTGCTATAAATTTTTAGCTATGATCCTATATAAATATTACAGGTTTTCAGTAGGAAACACAGGGAGACTTCTAGGGAAGCCTCTGCTCAGTAATTAGTACAGACTATTTGCCTTCCCTGATATAAATACACTTGAGACGGGGGGGTGTTGTGTTAATGCAAAAATGAAAGCATGAGGGAATTTAGAAATAACTACCCTGGGGAACAGCTTGCTAAAAACACAAGCATTGTTCCTATGTCATAAGCAGAACTACTGTACCTCTGCTTACTTTCAGAGGCCTCTTGCCTCTACCTCTACAATTCCATGCAAATTAATAGCACCCCACCGATACTGTTTGGGAGCAAAATTGAATATGTGGGGCTGGTACTTTAGTCTCGGTCAGAGAGGACTCAAACACTGGTGGGAGCTCTACTCATTTAAGAATACTGGAGTTAAGCACCACTAGAAGAAGTGATAACAGAATATTTCAAGTGAAAAATGTATTCATTTTAAATGACCCCTACTACATACCCCTCTGTTAGTCTGCTTGCTCCTAAAACACGCAAACTTCATTTCAAAGACACCTGATTTTAAACATGGTGTTAAGCACAGCAAGCAATTTATACATCTCCCTTAACTCCCCCCTCCTTCTAGTTCGTGGGAATTCATATAATTTTAACTATTTTATTTCTACCCTAAAGCATGCACAGAGACCACTATCTTCTTCTAAAACTAACTGAAGGTAAATGCAAAATGTGCTTCCAGGAAATTAAAGAAAAACACCAAACAACCCTTCCATGAACAACATGCAGTTTCTTAAGAAATTGGATAGCTACTCAAACTAGAGAGTCAAATTAGCCCTGGCCTGGAAGAAAACAACAGACAGTGGTAAATAGCCTATAAATTCAAATACATGCTGCATAACCCTGAGGTGTCTCAATTCCAACAAGCCAGATGGATAAATAAGTTACTAGATCACCTATTACACACTGGTAAACAAGACTCCTAGGAATAATCTTCTCTCTACATTGGGTCAGTTTAAAATACTAAGAGAACCACAGATCAGTAATGTCTCTCCTAGAACTCTGAGTACTGCTTGACAGAGCACTTACTTAGAAAAACAACTAATTCTGGCCTTTACCACAGTAACTGAAACATCCATGTTATTAATGTCAGCATGGCCCAAAACTGAAAACATACCCACAGCAGAACACAGTAAACTCACAGAAGCAAAACTGTTTTTTGCCTCTGGATAAAGTCTAATATTCATGTCTGGAGTTAAACACTGATATTGTTCTTCCAACCAGGCCTGATCCAAGCTGAGGGAAGGGAGGAGGGCAGGGAGGGAACTAATCCAGGGTAAAGAAGAGCTACAAAAGCACAAACTGTCATCCAGAAAAGATTTCTCCCTTGTTTATAAACCACACATCATTAGAGCCAAATCCCACAGGCCTTGTTTTTGTTAAAATTCCCACCAACTTCAGAAGCCATTTTGCCTAGCTTTTCCTCAGCCAGAAAAGGCAAATGCAATCTTTGTGACACACAGCAGAACCCTCTTCAGTAGCTCATCGACTCTTTACCCTTACTTGCTGCCATAGAGCAGTGACTTTTATATGGTTACAGTTTTCCCACTGCAAGCACTCAATGAGGAATAGTGAAGCTCTGATTAGACATTACAAAACCTTCTCTGAAGGCTTTCTGAACTACAGCCAGCGGGATTCCCTGCAGCATTAAGGGCCAGTCTTGCTCCCACTTCAGTCTGTGGGAGTCTTGCCAAGGACGTAAGTGGCATGATGACTGGTCTCCAACAGCAGATATCACCCATCAAGACTTGATTAAAGACCTACCCACCTGCAAATATATAATAAATAAAGGGCTTAATTGCATAATTAATTACAAGGGCTTTTAATCCACAATAGACACCACCATAGGTTTTAGGTAGCCCACATACACCAAACAATTCATTAAATCATTATTGCTTGACATCAGTTTACAGGAAGATTGCAGAGGGATTCAAAAGATACATATTTTCAAGAACCAGATAACACGGCAGGATGCAATAAAGTGAAATCAAAAGAACACCACCACAGCCTAGACCTACAGGCAGAAATAATTTCATATTGTGTACACAAGCTTCCAACAAAGGTTTTCTTAACAATGTATGCATGAGGGGCAGTGATTTTGAATAGTAAGTACAGCACTGTTACTAGACTTTCCCTTTTCCAAAGCACCAGGCAGAGACATAGCAGTGTACACAAGTAGGGTGTAAAGTCAATGGGATTACATTTTCCTAATTATTTTCTGCTTGAGGTTTACATCACATACACAAAATGAGATCAGCCGGGACTTACCTCTCTAACAAATCACTCAGACTTAAACATTGCTCAGATAAACAAAAGGGGGGGCAAGGCTGAGAAAAGGCAGAGAAGTGCTTCTTCAATCACAGTTGCAAGGAACAAAAACCTGGAGGGGGAAAAAAGCTGTTGGACCGCCACCAAATCTCCCCCCATTAGAGACAAGAGCCCATCTGCTGAGCTCTGCAACTTAGCTTTAACTACCATTCAACTCGCGTCTCTGCAGAGATCAATCTACAGAGCTGGCAGATGGACCCCTGCTTCCCTGAGTCGCTGTGTTATTTGTTTAATAAATTTAATTAATATCCATACTGCATTGGATTGCTCCCAGAAAGGGGGCTGCAGCTCGCTCTTTCCCTGATAGCAACATGATGAGTGATTTCCCAGAAAAGACCAGATAACAGTACCCCCAGGCCATTGAAAAATTAAAAGTGCCATGTGCTTACATTACTTCTCATGTATTAATTTTTGCAGTGCACTAATTTGGTTTTGAAGCCTATTTTAACTTTATGAAAGTGTGGGATTTTTAAAAAGTCATAATTCATTTTGGTTTATATCAGTTACAAAATTAGTTGGAAAGGAAAAAAGCATCACATCTAATTGGATTTCCAGAAATTTTATCTATTTGTAAGAAAGAAACAAATTGTTAATAAGGGTGTCTCCTCAGGCAATATATATTGTCACAGTTTCTGCCAGCAAGTTACTCAGGGTCATGTTGGACATGCTTCACTTTAATGCTTAGGAACATACTTATTTTAACCAATAAGGACATATTCAGCCCACATAAAATAATTTTTAAAAGCATGAAGAACCGAAGAAAATCAAACTACCAGCAAATTTTTACAGCTAAAAGTGTAACAGAACAACACAGGCTGAGATATTCCAGTAGCAAGAGGAAGCATAAAATATGCACAAGCATTGAGAACAAAAATGTTATTTGTCTTCAATATTAGCATTTCATATTAGCCTCATTTAAAGGCTTTCATTTTTCATGCTAAAAAATGAAATTGAGACATAAGTAAGAATATTATTTCAGTCGTGCCTATTTAACTCCTAGAGGTGTGTTAACTGAATACACTCCTCTTTGGGTCCCATGTCCTTATTAACTCACCTTATGGCTGGAATATTTCACCCTCATGCTTATTAGCTCGGCTCCAGCAGCAGGTGTCCTCGCGGACAGTACAGCCTTGCCAACATTATCTTCAGCATCTAACCTTTCCTAACACCTTTTTCCAGAAGTAACTGTGGCAGGAAAGGTTAAGCACACCTAAACACTTACCTCTGCCTCTGGGGAGGGGAGGGTGAGAGGTACCCATCCCTTAGGTCAGCCAGCACACCTGCTCCTGGACCAGCTCTAGTCCATTGCAATTGAAGTCAGCCTTCTTTATTCAAATAATGAGGTTTAGATGAGGCCTTTGCTAGCTTAGGTGATTATGAGTGAAGCAGGTTAAGGAACAATAAGACACACAATACTGCATGCAAATCCAAAGAGGCATTTAACTGCTTTTAGTTAACTACCAGTCCCTCTCCCCTTGCTGGTACTCTATCCCTACACATTATCTTTTCCACCACTGCTGCCATTTTCATAGTGAACTTCTAACCTTACCTTCAGAAAGCAAAACAGTAAGAACACCAGTGACCACAGGTATTGATCACCATCAAAACCAGCAGTGATAAGTCAGGAAATAAGGGCTGGTATACTTCCGTGGTGTCCAGAAACAATTACCTTCTACTTCCAGAATGAAATTCACTTGTTGAGAGAGGATTTGGGAAGGCAGCCCTGCATGGAACAAGACCTGCTCAAAACAGCTGAAGACCCTTCTGTGTACTCTGGCCACATTCTTTGCAGTTGCAGCTCCTGGAGAAGTGGAGGCAGGGCCAGCTACAGGACAGTCTGGCAGTGTCCCCATCCACAAAAGCAGGAATCACAGCAAAACAAGAAGTGCCAGAGAATTAGAGCCACTCCATGGATAACTTTGAGCAATCCTTTTCCTTTCCAATCTCAAGTATTGCTACACAGACCTCACTGGAAGTGTTTCAAGGAGGTGCTTAGCACAAAAAACTTGTACAGCTCAAAAAGGTGGCACATCCATTGACAGATTTTTTTTTTTTTTTCTTTTTTTGCAGGTCTGGGGCGTTTGACTGTTTTCTGAAAGAAATTAAGATTTTCCCTCTCAATATAACGTCTAAACAATCTTTTCTCTCATAACTCTAGCTTCCTAAAATATTGACAAAGTTAAATGATAAGCAAGCAACAATTGGCTACCAAATATTTACATCGTAGCTTTTACTCATTAATCCTATTGTGGTTTTTCTAAAATTATTATTTATTATTCCTATGAGCAAGGAAGCTGAGACAGAGACAGCAACTTGCCACAATCACTCCCCCAACGTCTGCGGTACGGTCAAGAGCAGAGACCTCATTCACTCGACTTGAAACTCTTCCTTGCTCAGTACCTAGAAAGACCATAGTAAGTAGCTGGAGTCTTGAATACAGTGAACACCAATAAGATTTTTTTGGTTTTGTTTTTTTTTTTAAACAGGATTTACATTGCAGAGTGATGGAAAGGCAGAAGTACTATGGAACAAGTCATCGACAGTATATTCCGCTAATTTCAAGAACTTCAAAATCAGGTACAGCATTACATCATTTACACTAATCATGTCACTCTTATACAGGGCAGGTCTGATACCCCAGGAAATGAAAATCTTCCTTACAGCCACAAAACAGCCACTGCACAGTGTTAGTCAAAGTTCCATGCACCTCAATCATGACTAGTGAAAGCCTATGGGGTGAGGGCATAGTTCATCCTTTGTACAGAAAACATCACTGGCTTCTTTGCCAGGAAATGATGGGAGGTGCAGACCCTGTCTATTAAGGGAAACATGCAATCGACTCACCATTTCCCAGAGGGTATGAATGCCTCATAACTTGGGACTTGACTTAGCAGAGAAGTTTCTAGCTCTGTTTTTCACTGCCTTGGCAACCTCATTTCCTCACTATGATTCAGTTTTGTTTGCCAAAGGGATGCTGGTCATTTGTTGTCTCATCATACTGAGCTGCCTTCGTATGATTAACGTCTTTTTAAGCCTCATTTCTCCCACCATAACATTTTTCTGTAAATTGTTATTTATTATCCTCTAAACTTGAAGTGAAATATGTCTTGAAAGACTTACATATTTCATTTCCCAAAATACAATGAAAACAAGTTTGCAAACAGCGCAAGGGAAAGGGGAAAAACAAAACTTGCTATTTGATGGAAAATTCCGATTGTGACCATATGATTTTTGCTTTGTAGGAAGCAGTTAGGAGGTTTTTTGAGGGAGGGGGTGGTTCCATTTTTTGGTTTTGTCAGTTTCTCCCTGAAAACTAACTACATAAGCAATAAGAATTTACTTTTAAAGAGAGAGTCAGGAGTTTCAAACATCAAGTGCATAGTCAGATGTCTGAAAAGGAAACTGATTTTAATGCAACAGAAAGATCAATATTCTTTAAATGAAAATCATGTCATTATATTCAGGAAAAGCAGTTTTCTTGAACCAAAATCTGTCTGCTTTCATAGCAGTACTAATCTCCACAACACACCACACACTCATAATGGTGTATGAGTTAATCAGACTACATCTGCCTGAATTTACTTTCACGTTTTCAATGATATGTTATTAATTGGAAAACTAATTCACCTGACAGCCATTAAAGACACACAATAACATTATTCATATTCCCCTGTGAAGTTATGTGCATGTAAAATACTGAAAAACAGTCACCTATATAGCAGATATACCATAAAACCCACACAAGCTCTTTATAAGACATTAAAATCTAAACCTCTCCAACAGATATACATCTGACTCTTTTTTCCCCCCAAATATAACATGCTTTTACATTCAGGAGTGCACAGTCCTTTCCAATTCTTTTTCCTTGGCAAATCTCTATTTTGAAACACTAAAATGACAGGAGAGGTAAGGCTACTCTTACAAAAAGACAGATCAAATGCTGGAAAATTAAAGAAAATGTAGCTATTGTGACTCTTCCATATAAAAGTAAGCATGCAAGTCTTAAGTTTACCTTATAACCTATGTCAATATGCCCTGCATTTTTGAGTATGAAAATTTTGCTTTACATGAGCTGTGCAGACTAACAAGGAGGTGAAGAATTCTTCCAGATATTACCCTCTTCAACTGCAATACAGAAGGAAAAAGTTCTTTGTAAAAGCAAATGGATAACACTCTTAACCTTCCTCGTGTCTTTTTCCAAAGCAATCACAAGTTGAATTGATAATGCAGCTTCCAGAACAATGAGATTAGTCCTGTTCTTTCAATATACACATGATGGTATGTTTATGTTTGGTTGGTTAGTTGGTGGGGGCGTTTTGTCTGAGCTTATTGGCTTTTTAAAGTTTATTTTTATTTTTACAACTTCCAAGTCAACGTAGGATTTCGATTTAACAGTAATGCAATTCATCTGTTACTAAAACCTTATCTGAGTTTCATAATGAATTTCAATCAAGTAATGAAATACTATCACTGCTAATCAGATTACTGTGTTACTGGATACACTAAATATAACCCCAACATAATATACCCTGATTTCTGATTCCCTAGACATAATCAATAAGAAAGATCGTAAAAGGAGGAATTGCAAAGGCTTCAGGTCATTGTGTGCTCAGAGGCAGGTAGAAATCTGTGGGTTGGACTAGGGAGAGGAAATGCAGCACTTCAGAATACAATGCAGCACCCCTTTCATCTCATTTTGGGCAGATCACCTGGGAAGCGTGTTAGAGCTGTCTCACTCCAATCAGCTGATGCTACCAGTTGTTGGAAGATAGGATCCTACCATTAACATCTCCGAGCACATCTTTTCTTTGGTTATCATTTTGGACAACTTAGCTAAACCAAGAGGTATTTTCCACAGGCTCTTGTAACACTGCTGGCCTAAGGTCAATCACCAATTCAAACGAAATAGCTACTGGAAGAATTTACCATGAAAAGGAAGCACTGTCTGTCCTTAAGACAGGGAGGTATTACCAACATTAAAGGTTAGTAAAATATGAGCTCAAGAGAGCAACTGGAGCTTCAAGCTGATCTCTCATCACATTATCAAAGATAGACAATTAATTTCTTTACAGAAAAAGAAGAAAAGGAGACATTCTAATACCCAGACACTACAATTACAATATAACTGACAAACACAATGATATGCTTTGACAAGATGACAAATATATATTGACTGGTATTTAAAATATCAGCTAGAAATTCTTTACAAGTATCTTTAGGTGTCAAATGGACTTTTCAGAGATCAGAAATCATGACAAAATGGACAAAATTCCTTTTTGTGGAGTTCCAGCATCCAGCTGCTTAATTTTACCAAAACCAAATGAAAACTAGCTAAAATTAAAAACCTTAAAATGATGAAGAAAGTCTTTTAAGGACAAGCAACAAGGCATTTAAGACAAACTTGCAACTCACTCACTTGGAAATGTGCTAAGCAGCAGTGGACGCTTAATTACATGTTCAGAAGGGAAACGATGTTACCTTAATTGCCTTAACCATATAACAAGTGTGAAGAAAGAAGCCAGTAAAAGCAATAGTGCTTTACCCAGACATCATTTACCCCAGTTGTTGGACTCTGGGATTCACTTCAGGTTAGAATCACTAATACAGGGAGGAAAGAAAAGGTGGTAAAGAAGGAAAAAAAAAATAAATAATAAAGATCAATCCCATGTTCCAAAAGCTCCACACAGAGGCTGTAACTAGAAATGGATAACTTGGAGCTCCTGCAATAGGCATTGACAGTCAATTTCCAGAACAGATAACAAGGAAAACTCTTGCTGAGGTCTAGTGAGTGGGCATTATACCACCTGGGAGATGAATCATCATTTACAGAACTCAAGTGCATTTAATAAGGATGAGCTCATTCTAATAATGCAATCTGACAGGCTGACATTCCAAGTACTGACTTTTGAGGTCAATCTGACTTTTTACATAACTTTTTTCCCTCTCAATAATCTACTAATATATTGAGTGCTAAACCTCTACCACAAACTGACTTTTACTACTAGTGTATCTGAATTACGCCAGTGGTGCTAAGTGATCAAAAACTGTAGAAGAAACTTCAGAAAGCAGATGTCCTGAAAAAACATTTTGTGTGACAGCATCCTAGTTTACAACTTTCCTGAAGACAAGATAGTATCCTAAAACTACCTTGCCTAATTAGGATGCAAGATTTCCAAATTCTGTGTGTCACACTTGCAACCAAACATACAACATTAATATGATTGTCTACTATTATTTTCATTAATTCATCCAACCTGCAGATTATTCAAGCAGTTCCACTTCCAGAAGGCCTTGAATTAAACACAAAGTGGTAAAAATAGTCATTATGATGACAAGCAAAACAATGCTCCACATTTTGGACCTTGAACATGACATTTGAATCCAACTCCAAGAGTAGTGCAATTCAAGCATTTAGAGATCTAACTGCACTACAACTAAGCCTAAATTTTAAATATTTAAAAGACGTTAAAAGAATTGAGATGTAGCTAGCTGCAGCAAGCTGTAACACACCCTGATGCTGAAAGCAGAAAAGTAAACATATATACTTCAGTGAGTCAATCATGCAGCAGAATGCAGGAACCATCCTTCTTATGTATATGGGATGTGTATCATACATATAGGAGAGAATGTAAACCAAAGGTCTAAAATGCCACCAGTGCAAAAGCTTTTTGGAAGTTTTGTTGAGTAACTTACCCCACAATGTGTGGTATGAGTTAACATTATTCAGAAAATCTGAAGCTAATGTATAAGAATTTCAGCCTGGAGAATTTTAGGTTCCTACTGACCTTGCATAATTCTTGAAGTCAGTGAGAAGTCACAATATTCTGCATATGCTTCAGAACTCAAAGAGCAGCACCACAAACCCAATACATATGCTGTGTTGAAAAGGAAAAAAGTCAGTAATTTCGTGCAAATAAAACTACTGCAAACATGAGTTTATTACAGTCTTTTTTTGTCAAGATTTCTTTGTTTACAGCTCAATCTTACAAGAACTCCATCAGTTATTTAAAACTACAGCTCAAACAGAAGAAACACTGCAGAAGTAGCAGAACTGCCAGTGAATTTCTAAGTTGCCTATCAAGGAGTTGTTACAGGCTGCAAATCAGCATGCCCCAACTTTGACTCCGTCGTAAGATATGTTCAACTCTTCATTCTCCCTATTTACCTCTTATTAATAGGGAAAGCTTGGGGTTTCCTCTATCAGGTCAAGATTGAATGCATAGTGGCTGTTTTTATGATTCAAAAACATCCACCTGAAGAAGGTATTGAGACAGCTACAGTATTTTGTGTAAACCCTCAAAATACCAACAGGTTATAGTCTTCAGTCACATTATGGTCTGATACGAAAGTCTTTCTTTAGAACATATTCATATCTTTAGAACTACTGAGCTCTTCAGGGAATCCTTACCTTTCCAATCAGAGTTTGTTTTCTTTCAATGTCATTTTATGTTGATGTGAAGGCTGGAGGCTAGATGGACTCCACATCTTTCCTGTGGGATTTTTGGCCAAACAGGAACAAGAAACTCAATCTGACAACACAAATGCTGTATTTTTAAAAACAACACAATGGAAGGCGAAAAGTCAAAACCTTTAAAAATAAACAGAATAAACCTTTCTGCAACAGCCTTGTATTATTTAGAAGTGACACAGCATCAGGTAAACTGTTTCACACTGCTCAAAATTAATTTCACGCTGAATAACCTGACTAAATGTTTCGTGTCAAAAACTAATCTTTGTAAAAGACGCTGTCTAATCTACACCACTTTACTCAAATTTACAATGAAAAAAATTATCATTCTCTGAAACACAAATTTTTCTGATTGAAATGCATGTCATTACTGGGTGACCATTAAATACTTTGACAAGAACAAAGTAGTTAGTTATCTTCTAAATACTGAACGAAAACCAAACAAACAGTGGAGTCAACTAATCTGAGCAGAGCAGATAGGACAGATGAGCAAAGTTAGCTTGAAGTCTCCACATTTACTGTTTGGCACTCACACCACTAGTCCCCATCTACCATCATCCCAGCTCCAACTCTAAACACTTTTATTCCAGAGAAACAACCTATAGTTTTGTGCAACAAACCTAAACAGTTCTTGCATGTATTTGATAATATACCAGTATCACACAATAGCTCCTTAAACTTGGACTACAACTAACAGCCTTGGGGGAAAAAAAGCCCAAAAAAAAAAAAACCAAACCCCAAAACCAAAACCAACCAACCAACCAACCAAAAAAAAAAAACCACCAAAAAACCTAAACAACAACAAAAAAACAATCCACAAAACCACCCAAACAACTCCCCCCACAAGCCTTCATGAATCCAGGCTGGATTTATACAATCTGATGTTTTCTAAAGACTAAACTTTTCTATTTGTGGAAGTGACACAAACAATGGAGTGTATTTACTCTTTCGAGAGGTTTCTACCTTCCCTTTAAATCAGAGCAGTTTCCTGATATTACTTAGTGGATTTCTCTACTTTCATTTGACTGAATATTCCTTCCTCAAGTCCCATCTTCCTGACCACACCAGGACACTGAAGACATTAGCACAGGTCCTGCTGTGCTGCATAAGTCGAACCAGAAAAATTACCACAATGCACATGAACAGGCAAAAAAGAAATTCTGAGGCCCCTGAAAAACCAGTAGAGGCAGGCTGGTGTTTTCCCACCACAGATTTAGCCATTCTTGGCATTACATCTGTTCAAATACATTTGCAATGTTTTTCTCTGGACTATTCCTCTCAGATTTGGGAAAGAAGAATTTAAAAGTTACGAAAGTGTTCTAAGAATTTAATAACCAAACTTCATTTAAAGAATCCAGTGAAAGCTGCTTGACCTGCTCTTAGGTCCTTGCAAAATACGAAACACCCATGTTTTCCTCATCTTCTTTAGAAAAGAACATTTCTAAATTAAAGCCTTTCTATTAGCCTCACATAACTTTGTTTTCAAGCTTCAGATAAGATTTCTACTTTCAGAAGTACTGGCTTACAGAATGACCCTTGCTTTAATAAGGTTCTTCCACATTATAAACACTGTGAGTGTATGACAAATGCTCTAGAATCTGCATGAGCCTCTTACTGGTAGAACTTAAGATATTCACAATAAATACTCAAGTGTGCCTGGGACTCTGAACTTTCACACCCTCTTAGTCTGAACTTATCAAAGAAGTAGAAACCCTCTGAACCCTGCAAGTTGCTCAGTTTGCAAGGTTTCAAGTCCAACTGGAGATCAAATCAGATTTTACAGATTGTCTGCTGATAAATTACCACCTCTCTGAATAGTAAAGACTGCTGCCTTGTGAAGTTTATTTTTAACTGATAGTTAACTTTAACTTACAGTTATATTTTAATTTATAGTTATTTAAAATTTAATTACAGTCATGTCACTCAAAGCTTTGTACAGGCTTTCTTTTTTAATGGTAGACATAAATCAGTAAAATAAATTAAGTGCCACTGACTGCTACATAGTTATATGGCAAATTAATGAAATCATTCAGGAATACACAGGTAATATAGGCATAAACAATACTGAATCCAACAAGTGGGGCAAATGTGCTATCAAACCTGTCATGCAGCCATGAGAGAAGTGAAGGGGTACACCATGAAAGACAGCTATCTGCTTATTTTAAGTAGCAGCACATACACAAGCCTCAGTTATTAACCCACATCTTAGCAATTCCATAGCACTTGCTGGAGCGGTTTTCTCCTAGTTTTTCATGCAGTTCTTTTGACAGCTTGCCAGGCTTGATGTTTGCTATGTCTTTTTATAGCCTATTTTAGTAAATTAAAAGTCATCTTCCTTGTACCTATTGGACAGATGCAGCTCTTGTGCAGTGATGAATATTACCATACTTCAAGGTTGTGTTTTGGAAACAGCATGTTACTCTCTAAGACCTTCTGGAGGGCTTTTAATGTGACATACTCCCCTTTCAAGGCTGCCATTCACAGCCCAGGTCTGTGTAAAACCCTTTCTTTACAGGCATTCATCCACAATGCCACTATTTACATACTATGGTAGCCAAACTATGTATCTTAACTGAGAAGTCTTGAAGTATCCCTGAAAAACCACAAGATTGTGATTCTGTAAGCAAAATTCTTTCCTCCAAATCACCAGTGATCCAACGCATAGGCTTTGTGAAAAAGATATTAAATTTTAAGAGCAATACATTTCTGGAGATTCTGCTTTCTGAATAAAGTGTATTCTGTCCTCTTCATTTGACCAAGGGTTTCTTTTCTGAAGACCAGGAATATTAACCCCAATGTCGTAACCCAATCCTGCCGTGGATATTGCATCTCATTTCTGACTATGTAAATAGCCTATCCATTTTCAATTTGATGGGTTGGTTGGGTTTTTTTCCTTCCTAAAAATGTTACGTAGTCCTACTGCTCACTGTTAAACAGCTTCTGAGTTTCACTACCGAGGTGCTACATGTCAGGGGTGGATGAAGTGATCCTTTTATATCAATTAGCAATTACTGTAAAGTGCTTTGGGGTGAAATGCCACAAAGAATTAGAAATTCAAGGGAAGAATAAGCAGCAGGAGCACACGAACTCATAAATGGCATAGATCTTATTTTATGTAAATTGCCCTAGTAATAAAGAATGAGCAAAAGGTCAGATAAATACAGAAAATGACATATAAGCAGAGTAGTCTAAATAGACTATTTTTCTCCAGTTTTCTCAGGCACTAGTGAGTCTCTAGGCCAATAGCTCCCTCATCTGAGCATCTGAAATATTCAGTAATACAATATTCTTCAGTTTTACCACCCTGCAAGCTAATTTCATTCCAGGCTAACATAGTGTGAGCTCATAAAATCCATCACAGCAGAATCAAAATCTGCCCCAAATCTGGCAACAGAACAAAAAACCCAAACCAAATAAGCCTCTCTTCTCTTTCCAACAGACACACACAGAATTCCACTTCTCACTTCACACCAAAAAAAAAAAAAAAGATACATGAAGAGCAAATTAGACAGAGTGCTTAGTGGAACATTTAAAAGTACCCCCCAAGCATGCAACAAAGTGCTTCATTAATAGCATGAAAAAGGCTATTATTATATTTAATTCTTTCATATTTTGAGAAGTAAACACTATAGTAAACAAAATACCTTCAAAACACCTCAAACTCTGTACAATAAACTAATTTTCATTTCAATGAAAAAAACGACCCAACGCCATGTGTCCCATTTAGCATTATTATTTTTCAGGATGTGCATATATACAATTTCTACATCATTAACTCATATTCCTATGTTTCTAAATGCCTTGTAGTTCTGCTGGGGAAGCATTAGTTCATTCATGGTGCTAAAAATGCTACCTTTTATACATGGGATATTTTACTTGTTCAGTTATTTAATGAACAGCTACTGTGGCTGAAAAAAGCATACAAAAAATATCAAAACTATTTCTCCTGTTATTCAAATTTATTCTTTTTAAATGGGTAAGTTAAAATTGATACCTTTAAAAAATAGTCATTTTAGAATAGAATTTTTATATATGCAGTATATGCTATTTAATTGAACATAACTATGCAATTGCAACACAGTCTTCTGTTCTGTATGCACATGGAACAGGTATGAATGAAAAGGCAGAAAGGACAAAAATAATCACAACTGAGAAAGAGCAATCTCTTGCTAAAGCAGAGAACTGCAAGTCAGCAGATGAAAATTCCCCAATTCTGCCACAGATTGACTATACTACCACAAATAGAAAACTAGTCTTTCTATGCCTTTTCTTACCTGTAAAACAGGTAGTACTTTTCCCTGGCCTCAGAGATGTTACAATGCTTCATTTATTAACACTTCTAAAGCATTCCTGTCTGCACACACTTGTGTAGATGGGACAGTCACTGGATCTAATGACACATGAAATGCTGCAGAAGCTTTCTACAGGCAGTACTTGTCATTTAAAAAATCTAGAGACTAGAAGTCTCAAACAAACCTATAACTTTTCACTCAGTGGTTAGCATTGACTTGAGCTGAAACTTGTTGAATGCCAAAGAAATGTTACAGCAAGCATTACTACTACACTAGGTATCGGAAAACATTGATGGTAAGGACCCATCGAAGTTGGAATTTAGGCATGAAGCACCATTCCCAGTCACCAGCACTGCTGCCCAGCTCTATCCTCTACACCATCACCCAGCTTCTCTCTTCTGTAAATCTGCTCAAAACAAAATGCAAGATACTTTCCAGAGAGAAGCCCTTCTGAGACACTGCCTGTGCCAACCACTGTGTCCTCTTTCACCATTTACTTCTAAAGTTTGAAAGGCTTATGCATTTTATTAGATATCCAAAAAAATGAGCCAACCAAATCTCAGAATGAAGTCATTTGCCAAGAAGCAAGACATACCAAATGAAAGAAAATCACATCTTTTGAAAGTATTCATAATGTCTCCTGACTGCATTCTCTGCTCAGTTACAGCCAAATCAAAAAAGATTAAGACATTTTTCAGCACGAAGCTCACACATACACAGAAGTGTTTTAACAGAGCATCAGCATCAGAATTTCTCCCACACCTCACTCTACGAGTCTATCTTAAAACACATTATTTAAATTTGTTAATCTTAGATTATATGTGAACCATTAACCGATATTAAGTTATGAAGCCTTCAAACACACTTCTGAGTTTGAAAGACTTTATTTAGCTGAATTTGCTTTTGCTTGCTTCTGCAATTTCTGCTTTTGATAAGTGGAACTGCTGAAACACAAGAAAGCAAATGCTGTCTAAACTATCAGGGCATTTTAGGGGGAAAAAAAGAAAAAAACCCAAAAAACCCAAAACAAAACCCCACAAACACCCACCCCCCCCCAAAAAAAAAACCCAAAACACAAAAAAACCCCCGACCCTGATTTATGATGTGGTTTCTATTAATTTCTGCATCTTTTAATAACAGAGCAAACCTTTCAGTTGCATATTTTCCATTAAATCTTCAGGTGCTTTTTAGCTGCAGAAAACCAGGAAAAATCCTAAATCCTGACTGGTTCCCTAACTGGCCAGTTAAGAGTAATACAAGTGATAAACCCAAGGAGAGCAAGAGTTGTTCAAGATACAAGTTAAGAAACTAAAGAAAAAAATCAAGATACTGTTGTGCAGGAAAACAACATAAAAACAAGGAAATAATTTTATTTACAGGAATTTTTCTCAATTATATGAAGGACAAAGAGACTCCAAAGTTTTCACATCACAGTTAAATAATCAACCTTTTGAATACCAAACACCTGCATCATGTACCACAGAGTTGCTATGGCAATTCTGCATTTACACAGAACAAAATCAAAAGTGAATCACCAACACAGCCTCTGTGTTAAGCAAACAGCACACCTGTAGACCTAATAATTGGGGTTAGCATGACACATCAAGTAACCAAAAACAGAGCTTGGCATTTCTCAGGTCCTCACAGATACAGATACTCTTACCTCTACTCCCAGACCCTGTTTAATCCTTGTGAATAATTCCTAATAACCTACCACAGGTGCAATTCCACTACATGCAGAATTTTGCACTATTAACTTGAGCGATGCACTGAGATTTGTCTTTCCAGAGTAAACCTTGCCCTTCCTGTTATGGCACTGCATTCCTGCCTTCTGCTATACCAAACACAGGCTAAAACCCACCTTATGGGATCACCAGATTGCCTTTGTTCCTTCTTGTACAGCACCCTGTTCCAAAGACTTACCATTCTGGAACACAGTGTCTAGCTTCTACCTTTATACAAAATAGCAGAGCACCTCATTACAACTGTAATGTACCTACAACTCAGGCTGGGTGACAAAAAATTCGGTTAAATCTTGTGTGTGCAATGCTGCTGGTGTCCAATATTTCACACACAAGCTGAAGAATGAGAAGGGTATGCAGTAAAGAGAAATCCATCCTTAACTAAGACAGCTGCTACACTGTTACCAGCAAATGCCTTTTAAGTTGTATTGCCCGAGAGTATTCTGCCTGTATACTCATAGTTGAATATCTAAACTCTTGTCTCCTTAGAAATATACCCGTTCATCAGCAGGGAAGAAGGGTAAAAGGGAGAAAACTCATGGGCTGAGATAAAGGCAGTGTAATATGGCAGGGGGTTTGGAACTAGATGATCTTAAGGTCCTTTACAACACTAACTGTTCTATGATTCTAA
The DNA here is from genome assembly GCF_004027225.2 of Strigops habroptila. Lineage (NCBI taxonomy): Eukaryota > Metazoa > Chordata > Aves > Psittaciformes > Psittacidae > Strigops > Strigops habroptila. The sequence goes on along the minus strand of NC_046358.1, from coordinate 60,909,201 downwards.
TATGTAAAGCTAAAGCCACGCACACAAGCAAAGCAAACCAAGGAATGCATTCAGTACTTTCCATCAACACATGGGCGTTCAGCCATTGACAGGAAAGTGGGGCTCCACCATGTGTAACAGTCCCTCTCATTGGGCTCCATCTGCTATGGTGGTCACTCAGGACAGGAGAGGTGGTGTGTTGCATTTTTTCCTTGCACAAGTTAAGAACTGAAGCAGCTTTTAGAAGTTATTGAAGAACTAGTCAGTATGATATATTGATTAATAGTAGATTTTTCCCTTGAACACAACTCAGTCCCTACTGATGCAGCTAGCAAACCCCCACACACTTCAACTATGTTATCAATGCCTGAGAAAGAAGCATGAGGAGAGGAAAGAAACATCTTTCAGTCTGCTCTAACCTATCTCCCACAGATCACCCCACCAATGACTTTTTATTACACCATTTTAAAATTAAACTGTATCATAAATTACATGCCTATGTATAGAGATACATAACACTGAATAAATGCACACATAGCATTCTTATAGATGTATTTTTTATAAACAGAAATTTGGCCTCAAAAGCTCTTATTCCTCTAGATATTTTTGCTCAAGATCCCTGTTGTCAGCTATTCCACTTCTGCTTTTTTCTTCCCTTGTTCCCTAGTCTGGTAAAGTTGGAAGGCAGAGTAACATTAAAAACATTAAAGATTCATTAGGAACATTTTATACATTTTTAAAATCCACTTTTACCTAAAGAAAATAAATAATAATAAAAAAAAAAAAAAAAAAAAAGAGAGAGCAAAACCCCCACCTCAGTCTGGTTGATCCAGAGGAAGAGACAGTATAGGAATTGCCTGTTTTGCCAGTGCAGGCATGGGCAGCACCATGCAGGGACGTGTCTCAGGATGGTGACGTGACTGCCCTGCCTGAGGGATTCAGACTGATTTCTTTTAAAGACAGTCAAACTACATCTGTGCGGCATTAAGCACAGCCCCAATCAAGATGACCTGGTTTCCTTTCTTTTGGTTTGCTTCATCACTGTGTGACATTCAAGCAATGGCTGTCACACACACATTCAGGTTTGCTCTCAAGCTGCCAAGACATTTTTCTATCCACTCATCATTTGGGGGCCATCCACTACCTGCTCTATAGATTTCTCATGTTTGTAGCTGATATTTTGTATCTCGTATTTGAAAAATTATTATTGTTTTAAAGCAGGAATTCATAGAATCACAGAACTGTTTGGGTTGGAAAGGACCTTAAAATCATCTAGTTCCAACCCCCTGCCATGGGCAGGGGCGCCTCATCCTAGGCCATGTTGCCTTAGGCTCTGTCCAACTTGGCCTTGAAGACTGCCAGGGATGGGACATTTACCACTTCTTCAGGCAACCTGTGCAGATGCCTCACCACCCTCACATCTTTTTTATAATTATTTGTCTTCCCTCTTTCCCGATATATTACTCGAGATGCTAAAGAATATTCAGAAATGGCAATTTTTAATTTTTAAAGCTTAAGACAAGAACAACCTATACTGGTTTGTTGTTGTGCCGTTTGTTTTGAGTTCGGGTTTTTTTGGTCAGGGGTTGTTTGGGGGATGGTTTTGGTTATTTGTTTAGGGGTTTTTTTAATTTAAATTCTTGGATTTAAATACTTAAATTCTGGCCACCTTAGAGACAAACAAGGCAAAGGAAAATAAAGAACACTGAATGAGAATTGTAACTAGGTATTACAGAGCATTCAATTTTCTTTTATCTTTTTACCAGCTATTCACAATTCATATCGTTAAAAAAAGGTAAATTCTTTCTTTATATAGTAAGCATTAAAAATAAAACAACACACTATCTGATAAAAATAATGTTAATTTCAGAGAAGACAAGGCAACAAATCAGGTGTCCAGGGAATGAGCAAATAGACTGAGTCAGGAACATAAGGAATGGAAGAATCCCTCAAAACTGGAATAACTGATTGAAAGCCTGGGGTGGAAAGATCTGAGCAGTATATTATCTTTAAATTATGTATACTACACATAAGGGGAAACTGAGATTTCCCATAGCAATACTCACACAGGTTTTAGACTATTGAAATGTTGCTACATTTTATGCAGAATTATTTTGATGATGGGTAAAGTAATTCTATCACATCCCATGTAATAATTGCTCACAAGAGATAGCCCTCTCCTTATTTATATACTAAAATCTCCATTCATCCGCAATCCTATCAGTATGTTACTTGTTCCAAAATCTTCAACTTTACTAATAAAAAACTGAAGCTGTCAAGTTAGTGCTCGTGTCTGTTCACAATTCACAGCTAAAAGGTTGCCTTACAAGATCATAGAATAATTTAGGTTGAAAGGGATCTCAAGTTACCTGGTCCAATCCTCTGCTCAAAGTGGTGTTAATTTTGACATTAAATGAGGTTACTCATGGTCTTGACTAGTCTAGGTTTGAGTCTAAGGACACAAATCTCGAATTGTCTCACCCTGTGTTCCAGTGAAGTCTTCCATCTTTTCAAGCATTCTATTCTGAGAAAATAACTTCTAAAATTCTTTAGAATACTTCAGAATAATAAAACCCTACAAGGTAAGAAGAAAAGATTGTGTTCACTACTATTACATGACTTTAAAGCGCTTTACAAATTTACCAGGTTTTATATGTATGTATATAACTATACACATTCACAGAGTAGTAATATTAAACTTGTGAATAGAACATACCTATCAGTACCTATTAGGCCACCTTGTTTTCAAAGGATTAATTCCATTAAGGAGTTGAAGTGATATAATCATAGCTTGTAAAAGACATCATTGTTTGATCCAAGAATCAAGTGAAAGGGAATACTAAACACCTGAAATTTACTCTTCATTTCATTTTCTCAAATTTATTTTGTTTCATTACAGTGAAGAAGTTATTAAGTCTGAATCACGAGTATTTAGAATTTTATATATTAAAAATTCAATCATAAAGCTCCACCAAGTGGAAATCTTTAAAACTACACTAAGCAAATTCATGAACAAAATTTCATGTTACAATTATAAGCAGTACTCAAAGTTCTTATTCTGGACAAAGAATAGCAAAGCTGGCTATCCATACCTATAATGCCTTATTTTACCTCTGTGCACTAATCACTTTATTGATGGGGGTAATGGGGAAAAATAATTTTAAGATCATTAACATACTTCATTTTCCCTCTGTTTAGATCTCCTCCTTTGAAAACATTATTTTTGCTCTATCCAGCATGAACTAAAATCATCTTTAGACACTTATTTGCTACTTCCAGAAAGTCACCCTTCTGACTTGCTGAATTTGCTATGGGCAACTTTTAATTTCCTTTCTTAATATGCAAGTTTTGTTATTTATACCAATTAGCAAGCAGTGCCATTTCAGGTAGCCTAAAATTCCTGAAGAAATCTAGTTTGTTAAATGGTTTGCTCTTTTTCACTATTGAAATATTCATCCTCTGTAATTGTAACAACCTGATAAAAACTGTTAAAAGCATAGCTGTGCTGCCCAGCAGGTAGTGCCATTTTTAATGAAACCATAACTAGCATAAATAAATAATAAGCTCATGAAGTATTCACAGCCTACCTCAACTTCCATAAGAAAATTTGTTTTGGTAAGAGACTGCACAACATGCTACAACTATTCTCATCCAGTCAAAGTATTAACAGAGATATTTGAAGCCAAAGTTTATTCTCAGAACATTTGAGCTTGACTGTATTGCACAGAACAAGCAATTTTTACACAGAGAATTTAGAGGGATCTAAACTCACTTGGTGCATTTGATAACCCAATGCCTCTCACTTGGTACGACAAAAGTGTGAACAAGTATCTCCCTTTTGAAGTGACCCATTTCCTTCTGTATGCATGCACCATCCCAACATATCTGTGAGGACATCTGATACATGGCAGCAAACTGTTCTTCCAATGTAGCATGGGTCACAGCCTGCATTCAGAGAACACTACAGAAAGTTACCAGCATGGTAACTTGATCCTATTTTACACAGCAGAGGATCCAACGCAGGCAGCCTAGCTTGTAAAGCCCAGACACCATCAACCTGGAGCGTGTCAATATTAACATTATTCAGATCACACTTGGCTTTTTAAATGGAATTCTGCCACCACTCTCACATACTGTGCTTGCGTTTGCAACATGGAGCAGTCTCGGAGCATATCAACGGGATGAAATGAAACCAGAAGCTGCACTCCAAATGTTAACAGACATCTATTCAGCAGGACAGGGTAGAGCTAGTTCAAAAATATCTAAAACCATGTATTGCATAGACATGACATCTTCAGCAGCAACTGCTCTAATCTGGAAATATGTTTTATAGCTCTATTTATGCCACAGCACCATATTTGCTAACAGAAACACTGGTTGTCTCAATCCTGCAGCTCCTGTTTGGTTTTGCATTTCCTTAGTTTTTTCTTTGGTTTTCAACTTTTGGGTTCCCAGAATGGCACACTGAGAGAGTATCAGCCTTCATTTGAAATAGCTGTTAAGAAACGATTGCAAATGCTTTACAAACATATTAAGAAATATCAGAACTGTTTTTCAAAATAAGGATGGGTTGAAATATGTGAGGTTTTGCTATTAAGTATTAAAATAATTTAGACACAATATAGATATACTGGAAAGAGGCAGAATGAAATACTATTCTCTTACCACGAAGAAGAAGTGCTTTCTACACTACCACTCGCTAAGCAACATGTGAAGCACTAACTACGAGAAGGAAAGATGTTTAATTTCCCAGGACAAGACAAGCAGCTCTTTGAAAGATTTAACTTCCCCCCCCCCCGCTCAGAACAGTGTGTTTCTTCTCAATAAAAATTCTAGTACTGCAAAAATCCTAATGCTTTATCCTGATGCTTTATCATTACTTTAAAAGGTTAGTAGCAGATGACCCACTTAACTACAGGTTAGTAAGATTAACATCAATACAAAGATAAATTGTGATAAGATAGTGTATGCAAACAGGATAACCAACCATAGCCAACATAGTTGAAAGTAGAGCTTGAAGAACTTTGTAAAATATATTAGAAAACCAAATAATAAGGTAACTGTGTTGATACTAACCATGGTCTGTAACAGATGTGATTGCATGACATTTTCTTTAAAGCATGACATTTCTGTAGTGACATTTGTCACTACACAAATAAACAATGAGGTTCACCACAAAGACTGAAAACCAATGAAGAGATATCACAAAAAGTATGTAAACATGAAATAACGTAAGATGGATGGTTTTAGTAGTCTTGGAGACTTTGTGCCAGTGCTGCCATTTTTATCAATAACTGAAAAGAAAATGGATAACTATAAAATCACTGGTAACAAGCTCTGTGTAATCCAGTTCAGTGACTTGGGGCCACACCAGTTACAGAAGTCAGCTAATCTGACCTGAATTCTAACATAATCAAATACAAGTTCATGGTTAAGAACAAAAGCTGCAGATCACTTTCAAGATGGCAACCTCACCAACAGGTAAAACCCAGGAATAATTACATTATTTGGAGGTAATGATTGCTAAAAACTAGAAAATAAATTCCTAGAGAAAAACTTGGCTTTATATGAGCAGCAAGAATCCTGAGGAGATACAATGATGAGAATGAATCAATGCAAAGCACTGAAACTACATCTTGTACAGTGCTGTCCTAACAACTATTCCTAGATTTCAGAAAGTCCAGAAGCAGCTCACAATGAGTTAGCCACTGTAGGAAATATGACTTCTGCCCATAAGCCTGAAAGGTCTCTAATCAAAACAGGCAGTGAGCAAGAGAATTCAGAGACTAGCAGATGCTTGCACAGGGAAGAGGCTTCTAATATGCAATGGGTCTTTAATCCAGAAACGAGAGACCTCATTAGATGCAGGCACTGAAAGACAAAGCTAGAAAAACTCAGACTAAAAAAATGATTTAAACAGTGGCAGTGATTAATTCTTGGAACAATATACCCAGAATTCTCCAGCACCAGAAACATTTCTTTTAGAATCAGATTTTCCAAATAGAGCTGCTTTAGCTCAAGCAGGAATTACAAGCTCCATGATGATTTATTAACAAAAAATACCTGTTTCAAGCGACACAGGTCAAGCCATTTGAACAGAAGGGCCTCACTGGTATTTAAAAATCCAAGCATTTATGACAGCACCCTCCTCAAGAACTGAATTTCTCACTATTTAAACATACCTTTGTGCTGTAAGCATTAGCAATACAGCACCTCTGATACATTTCACTAGGCTGATAATTGAAATTCCAGTAAAAATATGGTTTATTTATGCTCATTGATGCACTCAAAATAATTTGCCAAGAGCAAAAGCATCAGGCTGAGTGATGAGAATAATGGCTGTGCATCTGTAGTGTTTGTACAGGTTTCTGTTATTCTTTTCACTCATTTGAATCAATATCTGAATCATTTCTGCTTACCTGCAAGTAATATTTTTTCAAGCATTATACCCTATTCTGTGGAACATCCTCTATTTTTTTTTCATGGGAATAGAGTGTTATGATCACAAATTAACCCTACGATCAAACAATAGCCTTCAAAGAAACTGCAGTTGTTACATTCAAAATAAATCTTCTTTGTGGAGCCCTAGGTTTTACAACAAGCCTTTGTGACTGCTCTGGCATTTGGCTTCAGCCTCATAGAAGTAATTTCTGACTAGTAACAGTTCATGGAGTTGACTTATGCCAGTAAATGAAAAACCAACTGCTTACTAGTCAGCCACATTTCACCAGTACTCCTTGAGATGCCATCAACTGCACTGAAGTGAAACACTAGTGAAGGCCCAGCTGTTATCAAGAAACATACTGTTACTCACAGTAATAGCTGTGTGGAAGGCCATATAACTTTTGAAATTCCTGAACTGCATTAGTGTGCATAAGCCTTCTGTAATAAATAAATTACTATTCTTTCCAGCACTTAACATACCTAATTTCAGAATTCCCGATTTTCCCATTCCTCCCAGCTGTGTTTTGTTTTGAATTGTTTATCCTAGCAGCTATCAAAGTGACCTGCGCGTGCTGGCCACTTGGTATCAGACTGTCATTATTTTCTTTTTAACTGCATTAAGTGAAGCAAAACAGAAGTTAAATACTCTCTTTTTTTACAGTAACTGCAACAGAAAGTATGCTAACTGCAACAGAAAGTTATGCAATTGCCTTAGTATATGTACCATATCGTCTTTTCTTTACCCTCTCAAACTGTCACCTGCACTGTGTTTATCCAGCTGGTTCAGGAACACTAGAAGCATTTCAGGTAAGCAAGGTTGTGGGTTGGACTCCAATTCCACGGCAGCTGGCTTGTTTTTTCATGTAAATTCGCAGATGATTTTTCCAATCAGACAGAATGAAGGGCAATGCCCAGTTTACTATTACTGTGCTCAAACACTGCAAAAGGCATCGTCAATAGCTTTGCCAACCCCCTGTGGTTTTTTCATTGGCAGAGTTAAAAAATGGCTAAGCATGACCAAACCTCCAGCACTGAGACATGCTGAGCACTACTAGACATTTTGGAATTAAAATAATATGAAAAACCCCAATCTAACACTGAAAATTTTATACAAAGGAAGATTTGGAAAGAAAAAGTCTCTAGCAAGAAAGGTAGTACCTCAAACAACTCACCTTTTTTCAGTTAACTTCTGCAGAATGTAACTTCACCGGGGGAAAAAAAAAAAAGATTTTTTTTTTTCCTACCTTACTATATAATATTTGGATTTTTTAAAAATAAAACTCTTCAAAATTAATAAATGTAGCACATCTAAAAATCATGCTTCAAATCCAACCCAGGTTTCTTAAGAAGGCCCATTTTGCAGAGCTAATGTAAACATAGCCATTTGATCTATGAAATAAGAGAAATTACTTCAAGTGTGCTTCAGTTGCACATACTGAACTGTGTTTAAACTTAGTAGTTGACTACAGGATTCCTGATTCTGTGCTGTCCTCCTGCCAGAGAGCTCATCCTGTCTCACCTGACCTGTCCCCTTTCCCCATTACTTGGTGATGTTACTGTGCAGACCAACCCTCCCTGCCCTGGCACTAGTCTGAGTGTTTACAAGAGGGCAAAACCCCTTCAGTTCTCTTCCACAGGAGACAGGGAGGGACAACGGTTTCTTAATGCATTTCATTACATTCTTCATTAGACAAGGAAGTAATTCCACGGTTTTAAAATAAAATAATGTATTTCTATATATCTTTCACTTCCTCTCCCACTATCTCCCATATAGCCTCTCTCCTTAATAATAAATCTGTCACTAAACAAAAACCAACACAGTATGTGAAGAAGAGATTCCTGAACTTACCCCACACAATAAAAGCAAATATTTCAAGAAAAACTGAACAGAAATTTGCTTTTGTCAGGTTAATGCAACATGGTAAGTAAATTCTTGTATGCCAGCTACCAGCAAAGGTTGCTATTTTAGCTGTGAACACAGATCCCGGAAGAAAAAAGCAAGCAACAACAGCAAATAGAGATATTCTGCAGGAGGCTAACCTAGTAGCTCACTCCAGCATGAAGCCGTTCCTTCAAGCCTAAATTTCTGAAAGCTTTGTTTATTCCACTTTGGCTGTTAGATCGTACCCAAGTTATTCCTAATTTGATCTGACGAAAACCAAGTCCAAGAAGTGAAAAAAACAAGCAATTCTCTCTGTATTCTAGTCACTGACTTTTACAAAAACAACTGTTTGAAAAAAAAAAACCACCGCAAAACCAAAAAAAAACAAACAACCCACCTTGCTGTTTCTACATGCACCAGAGTGTGAGGAGCTGTGTACTCTGTACATGAGGTGTGAACGCCACATTGCATACAGCTGTACAGCACGCAAGTAATCTACAAATAACATTACAGACATTGGCTAAATATGAAACTAATTTTTCAGGTTTTCTTTATCTGTAAAGTGAAAGCCAGTTCATAGAAGACAGATTTTCTCCAACAGAAAGAGCTGCATCATTGGAGCACTCTTGGTTCAAATGAGAGCAGGCTAAAGGGAAGCGTTCTACAGGAGTAATCTTGGCTTTAAAATTCACCCCTGCAATAACACAATAAACCTGCTGTCCTTCTAGACAAGCCTCAATACAATCCTGTATGCTTTACACAGACATCTAAGTTTAGCACAAAATTAAAAACAGTTGGATTCCCAGGAACTTTGAGGCATATTATCTCAAGAAAGTGGCTCATCTGGTTTTTCAGATATAATATATCAAGGTCAAATACATATTTTAAACCTTCCATTCTGCTGTAAAATGGCCACTAGTCAGGTCACACTTTCAAAATCCAGATGGAAACGCATGAGTGCTACTCACAGAAGCATCCACGGCAAGTTAGGAATATTCTTATTCATGCAAGGAGTTCCAGTCACAAAAATACTGGGGTTTGTGGTGTTGGTTTTGAAAGCAAAGTGTCTCCCATTTCACATTCAAAAGTCAACACTTATTCAAAAAGCAAACAACAAAGTTGATAGGTCTTTCTGAAGAAACAGCATAAACACAACAACGGATGGAATCTATCTGCTTTAGAAACACCTCCTTTAGCCCGAGTACATACACTTAGGGCTGACTTTCAAGAGCCAATCCAAGTTCTCAGAGTTGGGGTTTTTTGGTTTAGATGTAAATTGGATCAGGCTCTTGACTGTTTCTTTTATAATACTAGTATGATCAAAATGGTTAGCTGAAATGGCAACCTGGTTTCACTTGCCTCTATAGACTTGTACCAGGTTATACTCATACAGAGTTTCATTTCACTTCTCTTTTTTTTCCCTTAAATGCCACTCAACAGCATTCAGATCCCAAACTGACCTTTATCTTTACACTAATAGCTTTTCTTATCAGCAGCAAAATCACTACATCTTCCACCCAGCTGATCTGTCACTGTGTTTGGAATAATCCTTTACCCCAACATTTGGTGCTGACTATTAATAAATTAAGAACTAACAGCAAAATAATTACCCTTTCACCTAGGAAAACACTGGTGGCCACCACAGAATGCTCCCTCAATGACACAGTGTTTTGCCCTGTGTAATTGATGCAAATGTGTAACAGGATACTGCTATGTTCTCTGCATTAGCTGACACCTTCACACACATACTATTTGTCTCCATGCTACAGCACATGCAACAGTCTACTGCAAGGAGTTCTTGTTTGTTTATTAGAAACAACTCTACTTCTAATGTCGAACTATTTCTTCACTGTGACAAGAGAGATAAACCTTTTCAAAAAGCTACAGATTCTGGTGGTGTATAACACTATCTTACATTTCTCTTCCAGATAAATTTGAACGTTCTGACGAGAACCAAAAAATATTTATTTTCAGTTTGTATATATAATGTCTATGACTAAAAATTGGCAAATCTTTCTTATCTGTTAGCAGCAAATGCATCATAAATTATGGTGAATTTCACCTTGCAGAAGCATATAATTCATAGAATACCAGAGATGAAGGAGCAGAGATCTCTTTGCTGCCAATAAATTAACCTCCAACTTTGTTTTATACATCTGCCAGCACAGTGGTGAACTGAGGTGTTGCAGGCGCCATTGTGATGGACTAAGGAAATGCTAAGGTCTGTTACTTTACCTCATCAATCTGGAACCCGAATGCAGCTTTCCCTGAAGGTTGCCTCCAAACACATTCCTGAGGAGCACTGACTGGTGACCAGAGCAGCTTCCTCTTTAAGGAAGTCTTTTCACCAGTACTGAGCAAGGGGCTGACCTGTCCTTGCAGCAGATAAAACATTCTGAAAGCAAGGCTTGGGATTTTATTTTTTTTAGTTAACAGTGTAGCATTTTCACATAGTAGTTTTTTCCCCAGCATTGTTCACATACTAAATCACAGTTAAGAATCAGACTACACACAGGGTAATGCAGCCACTGAAGCTGCTTTCTTAACATATGCAGTAGAAAGTGTCATGAAAGGATATTCCTTCCACAGCATTTAAGGCACCATATGGAACTAGCTAACAGACATGGATTTTATTCTCAGCCTCTCCAGTGACCCTATAGAATACCTTCCTGCTTCAATTTCTTTTTCCACAGCCTAGAAATAGCAACACTTGCTTTTTTGTAAAACTAGATTTCTAGTAAGAAAAGAAAGATGTTAAAAAGGACTCTGTCACTATAAGGAATATTTTTACTGACAAAAAGATTTAGCTGATTTCTATCTACAACAGAGGCTAACAACAACAAACATTATTTACAAAGGATAAATTAAACTATATAAACTGTCACTGAACTATCTAATTGGCATTTTCGCTCTCCCAAATGCACTCCAGATCTCCTAAACACTTAAATAATGTATTTACATCAGGATTAATCACCACTATAATTTAATTAGCATTTGACAAGAATTGATTTGGCAGAACTTTTTCCCTTAAAAATAGGAAATGGCCATAAACCAGGGGAATGGCCATAAACTAAATACAGTGGTTTTTCTCTCCATCTGCTTCTGGTAAGATGCATTCTTCCACTGCTAATTCAGTCAAGATCTCAGCTTCATTTATCCAGTTAATTAGAGTCAGATGCTGACAACATCAAGATTATAAATCAAACCTGGGTATGCAGGCAAAAAGAAAGCTGCCGCTAACACCAGTGTACATGTTTTGATTTCTTACAGACCTACATATGAAAGAAGAGGATAAACTAGTAGCACACTGGGAACAGAATTACAATGAGATCCCATAAAAGATGTGCCTAGAAGTTATGCACTAAAGCACTAATCCTGTGAACACTTGGACTTGAAAGCCACATCTAGAACCTCACATTACTGTCAAGCTGCAGAGGAAAATGAAGCTGGGTCTTCTACTTTTAGGGCACTGGCTCCAGCTAGTAGGATTGATAAAATAAGCTGGTTTTCGTCTCCTTCAGTTATATTTCAAAAGACAGTGATATAGACCCCTGTATGTAGCAGAGAGCCTGATCACCGAGCCACTCGCCAGGAGCTCCCAAAGCATACCTGTCAGATCCTTCACCTTGGATCCAATCAGCCCTAAATGCCCCAGACGGAGTGAAGACGGAGGCAGTTTGGGCCATGCAGAAATATGTAATGCTACTATCTGCAGAACTTCAAAAATCAAATGGAGTACAAAGTCTAAATCTAACTGGAACAAAGCAGCACATGTGCTGGGGTTTTCAAGATCACAGTTTTGTTCTTGAGAACCCATTTACACATTTTTTTGAGGGCACCACAAGATGTGCATGATCCAATCTTCTCTTTGTACTTTTATTTCTGCTTACTCTAAGGGATCACATCTGTATGACCAGCAAAAGGCCAATCATAATTAATGTCGACTCAGAAATTACAGGAGAATATTACTCTAACTCCTATTTGCTATGTTTATGCTTAGATAGAGCAAGAACTCTGAACAGATTGAGAATATGCCACAGTACTGAGAAAGCCTCAAAACTAATAAAAAATAAGGTGTTCTAGTATATAACTTTCTCCCCACTAAATAAAAAGTAAACAAACCAACTCTTAAATCTAAAGCATAGAACAAGTTATTTCAAAGCATCAAGATTAAAAAGACCCTTGGGTTTTATATTGAAACCATATAACAATGTTGAGTACCAGATCTGAAATGATCTATATGCACAAAGCATACACATTGTTTAAGGATATATAGACTCCTGGGTCACTTAGTCCAGCCTCAAACTACTAAAGTGTTTTCCCATATCTCTGATAATATTTCAAAAGTAAGACTGTTTCTTTTCACTCTACCTTAGAAAGTTATATTCAAATTAACTGATTAACTAAAATCCACAGGCAATGAAAACAGATTTTTCAATAAAACATTTCAGCAAGAGGCTCATTTCAGTCCTTTCTAAACTTGGCAAAACCTCCTCTGCCGATGAAAATCTGCATCATACAAGGGCATTCCTCAACTCACATTATCAATGTATCCTTTCTCAAGGTCTTGCAACTTTGCCACGTTTGAAGTTACAACAACAACGCTAGCTTACCAGTGTCAGTGATTTTCATGTTACAGACTACCAGTCCTTCTTCAAAAGCATGGGAGCTGAACCCCAGTTCTGGGACTCAGCAGCAACATTTTTGTCTTTTGAGCAAGCGCATAAGTTTTAGATACTCACCCAACTACAGAGCAATTCCAAATGCTATTATTTACAGGACCAGGAAGATCACAGTAAAGGGTTATAAAAACATTTTAACCAGACATAGTCAACACATAATGTTGGGTACCTGAAGAGAAAATAAGCTTATCTGAAGTTAACGTGCCTTGAAACAGCTGAAGCAGCAAAAAGCAGATCTATACAGGAAATTAGTTTCTTCTTAAGTGCTCCAATTCCACACTGATACCATGTGACACTCTCTGGATTCCTGTTGACAGCAATTCACTGCCTTTACTTAGGGAAACTTAACCTCAGGCAGAGACATCTTGGCAGTAATGATGAAAAATTCACCATTCATTCTGGCAGGTACCACAGCCATCTGTTGTTCAGGTGCAGAATTTGACCAGCTCAAGCAAGAGAATGAAAACAGCAGCCAAGGTGAGGAACATAGTCAAGAGCAGGACAGGCAGGCACAATTGTCTTGGGAGGTGGCCACACTGGATCCAGCACAGTAAGACAACCAAAGACCAATCTGCCTAAAGGACTACAAATCTTGCCTTATCAGTAAGCCCATACCTTCACAGAAAATGCTAAGCTTTGGAAAGCATGGACATAAACACAGATCTATGTGAACCAGTCTTCCTCTCCTAGAAGACTTGTCCCTGAGAACTGTAGAAGGTGGTGACCTCCTACGCTATGAGCTGAACTCTCACCTGAACTCTCAGATGAGACACAGCTTATAGGCAGGTTGCACAAATAATTGCAGTTCTAAACTGAAGCCTGTCGTCACCTTAGTCCCCAGGGTGATATGCCACAAAGCAATATCAACTGGCGACATAAACAGGTAGCCTAGACCAGACCTTAGCATATTGCTTAATTTCACTACATTGGTTACACAGAGGTGAAACAAAGTCTTACACTTCACTCAAATTTCAAAAAAACCTTATTGTTTCCAGGCTTTGGTAGGAAACAAATACCTCAAACTAGCTTCTGCTCTCAGTTACAAAAACAAAGATCACAAAAGATTTATCCTCAGCATATCCTTAGCATTAAGCCACAGGGGATGTTTTCACCAATGATTGCAAGTTACTTGATTTTTTGGGTTGTTTTGTTACAATATGTGTGATCTACAGGTATCATTTGTAAGGATTTGGTCTGCACAGTATTCTACTAAACACAATGATTTTCTCAGAGCTGGACTGTCACTTTAATAAGATACAGCAAAGCTGTCCCACAATTAAAGAAAACAAACATGAAGCAAACAGCTTTGTTTTTACCTGACTACATATGTTATGCCAGCCAAGATGAGGGAAAAGGGGTAGCCCTACCAAAAACTCTTATCTTCTTGCTGCAGCTATTTCATTTGTCTTGGGTATCATTAAGTAAAGTTAATTATCAGGTTTATGCCATCTGAGTTTCTATTCTTATTCTTGACTAAGGATTTTTACACATTGCTTCATCAGTTATACTCCAAATGAGAAAGTGTTTTCATACAAGTACTGCTCAAAACATACATTCGCAATCCGGATGTGATTTTTGAATGTGTCGGATATATATATCTATATATATTATATATTTTTTTTACTTTCTATAAAAGCATCCAAAAATCCTGCATGTTTACTTCAAAAGCTTCACTCTTCCTTAAACTACTGCCCTCTATAGTATTTGACAGCTCACTCAGACTTCAAGATTTATCTGTTCTTTATATAGCCTACATCTTAGGTTTTTACCAGAGTACCAACTAAAGCTACAAAACAATACTTGTTCCAAGCCAGTAAATGATCTCATTTCATACACACATTCTCCATCTGCGTCCAAGTCCCTACAAGGCGAGTATACAATGCTATTTCCTGCAAAAGAAAACCTCTGAAATCAGTCAGTGCGACACGAAACTCAGATTAGACTCAGCAAAAGATCCACAAAGACTTAGCCAAATTGGCTGTTTCTGATTTCTAATGACACCTAAAATCATGTTTGAGCCACTACAGTTGAAGCAAACCCGTTTCTTTTCCAGACCAATTCCCTCCCACAGTACCACAAAACTGCAAGGAAACAACTGATCTGCAATAAACAGGTCCTTACTGAGGTGTTATAAATATTATACATAAAATTACACTGTAATATACATATTTGGCAATGTCACACCATCCACAAAAACTCTCCACTGTAATCATAATTCTCCCAAAAATCACAAGTGAAAAGCTTCATGCTACAGAACATAACCATACTGCTTCAGAAATGATACTTCATGCAAACCAAAATATATTCTCCATGCAAAATAAGAGGTCAACCTAAGACATGACTGACATGCATTGCAGTTCTCTACAGGAAATAAACCTAAAAACGTGGAAAGAGGTACACAGTAGACACATCAATATAAAGTTAGTACTTCAAAAATGCATAGGAAAAATCTATAAGTGTACTCCACTGTAACTGCAGATAAACTAAGCTGGAATGCTGACAAATGTGAAAACAATGTAGTTCGTTATATTGCAGATTTTAGCCTAATGGAGGCAAGTTCGAAATATTCACAGCCCCAATGAAAACAGGCTGAACTCATACTTCAATGTGTTTTGGGTTTATATCCATATTTATTATCTTACAATAAGAATTTAATTAATAGAATGCTTCCATATAATCAAATAATTTCACAGACCAAGCAAAAGCCTAGCAACCACCTTCTAAAACACTGACAGAACAAGATTAAGAACATTTAGGTTGCAAAATTTCTGTAATTGCATGTTACTTTTTTGACGTGCATAATTGATTCAATTATGAATTTGTAGATATTTACTTTTTACTTATTGCACTTTCTTCTTCTGTGCTCTCACACTCTGCCTTCTTTTTTATTTGAGATGAAATAAAAGTGATCTAAGTTGTACTGCCCAGGACAGGAATGAAGAGAAACCACCAAATTCTGGAATCTTCAAATGCAGTGTTCCCATAGTTGGAGACTCTTGCAAGGACCTGAGACAGAGGATGTGTAACCTATCAACTCCTACCAACTTAAATTCAGGAAGCTTGCTTTTTATTCTCCTTACAGTTTGGTTGCTTTTCCAAGTGAACATAAGAAGGCACAGCTCTTGTGCCATCTCAGTCTGTGTTTGTATTCAACGTATGCCAAATTCAAATCACTTCCTCTTACATGCAAAGAGTTCCCCCTTGGAAAGCCCAAATGCCAAAATAAGGCAAAGCAGACCAAAGAAATCTTATGTACAAATAATTTCAGCTACTATACAAAAACTAAAATGCTGTAAGTTAAATAAGATTACCAAGTGATAAAGGCAAAACAGAACCTCAAAAAGCAAGACATAGAATGTACAAGTAAAAATACCTATTTCAGGAAATCTGACACTGATTCAACTAACACCTAAAGATCCTGAATACAAAGCATCCTGGAAAAGGAACATGGAATGGCTCAGGAAAAGGATCAGCCTGATAACAGAAGGGAAACAAAATGAGAGTATAGGATTCTTTCCTGCATTAATCCTTTGAGGCCAAGCTTATCAGTTTATTTTTAACACAATGATTAAAAAAGGCTGAGGTTGGAAGACTTGTTAGTTTCTGTACTCAGCAATAGTTAAATACAATATTAATTAGGTAATATTAACAGAACTAGCCTTTGTTGAAGTTAGAAAAAGGAAAAAGGATGAACTGTGTAGTGCAGGTAAGCCATACATGTATACAGAGACTACATGCAAGCACCAAGAAGCTAATCAGAAGTCAGGGGCTGACAAGAAATACCATTCAGAGCTGACTATTAACACTGGTGCTTCCACTCAGAGCTCAAGCACCTTCTTGCAAACACTTTCTCCCAAAGCAGAACCAGACAGGTAAATACCACCAGGTACTTGGCTATCTCCTCACCACCCTGCTAAGATCCTGCACCTGATACAGCACACCTCTTATATATAAATTGCATTATTTACAGTATCACTCCTGCCTTCAGAGCAGCCAAGCCCATGAATTCACCTGGCCAAAGAATGGTGCTCTTGCAACACATGGTAACGTTATCAGTAGATGCAGGCAACTTCTGTTTTTTATGCATGTTAACAATTCACATAAGCAACAAACTGCTCTGTCTTCTTGGTTTAAAAACACCTGTCTTCAAGGGGAAGGTAGAGCCTAAGGAAATCCACTGTGAGGTCTGAATGAGAAAGATGCAGTCTGAAAAGCAGCTCACAAGAAACATGCAAATGAACGTAGGGGCTGACATCAACTTTACAGTGGAAATATGCTCTACGAAGTGCTATAATATACAGATGTGATTAAAGCATAGATGCCATACACATTCTGTGGTTTCTAGGATATATCACAAATCTGAAAACAGCTTTGTCTATAAGATTTAAAACCTTTTTTACATTGTTGATCTTAGCACACTTTTTTTCCTGAGTAAATACTTTGCTTTTACTATTAAAATTTTAAGAAGCAGAAATTGGACTGGAAAGACATCCCTGTCAGACATGACTGCCTACGAGACATCAGACAGCATGGTTCAATTCACAACAGGACTTACACATGGCAATGCTCAGTATCAAGACGCTTGGTTGTAAGTGCTCAGAAGCATCTGAAACTCCATCTTCCTCCTAGGAGAGACATTTCCTTACATACCAAAACCCCATCCTGCACCTCAGATACCTTTGTCATCTTGTTGGATATAGATGACTGGCCCACTTTTCTTTGCAAGTAAGCTCAGTGAAAACAACACTCTAACAGGAACCAGTCTGTCCAAAAATCAAGAAACCTGAGTTACTACTCCCTCAGTGAAAAGATTTCAAAACACTTTCCACAAAATTTCCCTAACCACGAGGTTGCAGGCAATAGCACGGCAAAGGCATCTGCCAACTCTCCTACAACAGCACATCACTGCAAACATGCAGGTTCTGAACATCAGAAGCCAAAAATAACATTTTCCTCCTCCTTTCTTAGTATTATTTATATTAGCAAGTGCGCTGTGTCTGTTTGTCCTCAGTATAAAGACACAACTGAAAAATAGAGTGGTTCTCCACCACAGGTAAAAATGACGAAAAGCAATTCTAGTTTGTCCAAAGTTGAGTTCAAAAAGTGAGCAGTATCTAGAGAGGAAGGAATAAGCACAGCATCACAATTAAAGACTAGATTGTTTCTTCCATTCAGTTGCCAGTTTTAGGCAGAATGATCAAAACTAGTTTCAAAAATTACAGCCCAACGAAATACGAGGCACATGTAGCTGCTTGCTTTCACCTACTTCAGTAGTATGATACAAGTTTTCCATAAAAATATTATTATTTTGTAATTTTTTTCAGAACTAACCATTTCAAAAGCAGTAACAGGCTTCAAAAGAAAACAAAGATCCCATCAGTCTACATTAGTTTCTGGCTTCATTCTCTGAAATGCTGTATATTACTGCACACGTTTGTTTTTATCTGTCAGTGTGGTTTATTGTTAGGGAAGTGTAGTATCAGCTGTCTCTTCCCTACCACCAAAGCTACTTCATTAAAGTTAATAGTGTTTGACTTCCAGAGGATCTTTTACCAAGGTAACACAAGAAACTTCTGCTTGTCATTATTTTTCCAGCAGTAAAGACACTAAATGGATGCAGTATCCCCTTTACGTTTTAACAAAGAAATCCGTTCCATTAATCCATTGAAAGCATTGAAGAATTCTATTTACTAAATTGCTTCAGCTGTGAGCAACCAAAATGTTAACCACACACCATCAGATGGCAGACCACACTGTAGTAATGAATATCTACCTTGGTTTGTGGCAGACTACCATGCAAAGGTTCCTATGCACCTTGCATTAAGCTGCACTGCCTTCTGTCTAATTTTACCCCTTAATGGTTGTAACCACTCACATTAACCAACATGAAACACTTAGCAACAAAAAATGGTTATATTTAAAAGCTGCTTACATAAATAAAATGCTGCTGCTTTAAATGAAAACCTGTCATAAAACCTTTCATAAAACCACTTAGGGACTGAGCTTATGGGGTTTAATACAATATACGTACATTCTACTAAGTAAAAACACAAAGACATGACATAAACATCAGGAACATGTTCCTGCATACACAAGTTATCTTAAAAATAACAAAACCCAGTAATCCTTAAAAACATCACTTTCATATGTTAGAACCATCTGGCATATTCACAAACATTTGTTAATTCTAACAAATGCTTATCAGCTCAAATGCAAAAGGACTGGAGTTCAAATCAATTTTACTCAAAGTATGTGATATGTTCCACAAAAATCTTGCATACCTCAATAACCTGCAGTAGAAGAAAAACAAAAAGTATTTTATGCAGTATTAAGAAACATCCAATCTCCTAAAAGACATTACAATAAAATATTGTTAAAATAGAGAGATTAATCTAATGCTTACAATAGTGAAAGGTGTTTTATAAGACGGGTTTCCCATGCACACAACCCTTTAAATACAAGAAGAAAGTTTTTCACCATCCATTTTTACATGAATAATCTCAGTACCACATTTTCAACATGTACAAGCACATCAAGACTACTCAATGTAACTAGAAATACATAAGGTCATTTAACTGCTAGATTGGCATTGCTGAGGAACAAGAGACTTAGACAAGTATGTACATCTTCACAGCATCTATTTTTTAAAATAACATCTTTTTCAATATGCTCTTCACCTCAGTAAGTACGTATGTATGTGTATGTATACAAAACTATTTTGTCTATCAGAAAATCCTGTCAATTGCAGTATACAGAACCAAAGTCCAGCAAACAATGTTGCAATACATAGAACCTGAAGTATATTTACTCAATGAACCCCTCCATGTGAACTTACAGAAGGCAACAAGGCTGAAAATAAACCACGTATAGTGCATGAATCAACTATTAAGACTATTTAGTACTTTAGAACCTTTATGCCTAAGCACACGAAGGTGTGTAAGCAAAGCCCGAGGCAGCTGGCACAAGGGGGAGCAGTCGGGTAATATTAACAGGGCTTGTGACCCCCCCTTGGAAAGGCTCAAGACGCAGGTTTACAGAACCTGCTCGCAGGCTGCTTCAGCCCTGCATAGACAGCTGCTTTTCAGAAACTCCCTGACATGCCCTCAGACGAGCACCTACCAAAAGAACCAGAAAACTCACTCCACCAAAACCATCATCCTCTTCATATGCATACTCCAAAACACAGCTTTGGCAATGGCAATGCCTGATGCAATGTTTGCAGCTGTTCTCTAAAAAGCAAAATGAGTACTTACAGCTGCAATTGGTTTCTGTTTCTCCCTCAGCTGCAATACCCAAATGTTTGTGGGGAGGAGAGAATTTCTATACAATTATTTCATTTTGGTAATACAGCAACACTGCAAATCAAGTGAATTACAAGACATCAGAGAGTATCATGTAAGTCTCTGTGTGCTCCTGCATTTCAATTCATTTCAAATGTTGTAAGAAAATACCAAATGTCAGCTTTTCCTGCACCCTGAGGGAACTAGTCAGTTGCAGTGCACATTGAAATGTATTGAAAGGAATCTGTAAGTCATTGGCCCTGTCAGCTTTGTTGTTTTACTGACAAAAGCGATCCCTCTGGAGAAATCTGGAAGGAGATCCTCAATCCAA
Source organism: Strigops habroptila (assembly GCF_004027225.2). Classification (NCBI taxonomy): domain Eukaryota; kingdom Metazoa; phylum Chordata; class Aves; order Psittaciformes; family Psittacidae; genus Strigops; species Strigops habroptila. The sequence continues at coordinate 60,888,603 of NC_046358.1, read as the reverse complement.
GTTCACTGTCACAGTTTACTGTGATGTTCTTGCAGATTAATGCAGCTGTAGCACTTCCCGTGTTAGCTGTCTGAAAACCACCTTCTCCAATATCCAGGACTGTACACTCTATAAGGACCCTGAATTCTTTTAGTTTCATATTTGTAAAGCACAGAATTAGACGCAACCACCTTCTGTCTGTGACTAGCAATCTTTGCTATTACAGCTAAACACCATTTCAAACGAAAGCTTAAAAAATAATTACCACTATAAAAGAGGTAACTTTTCATACTGAAGTGCCAAATGAAAACTCATTTTAAGGAAAAATAAAAATCACTAAGCAAATAGATTAGAAGCAGTGAAGCAGACAGTCAAACAGAGTTCACTTCTAATCCAGAGCTTCAATCAATAACTGCTTTCTACGTAAGAGATATATTTCATGAAGAATTTGTACTATTATCATATTTAAGACTTCATAACAACTCTAAAAAAGAAAACTGCAAAATACCAGACAGAAAAATCCTCCACCCAGCTATTCTTAGTAGTACTTATTCCACGTTTTAGATAGATAGCTTTATAAAATAAGGTCATAGGTGCAAAGCCCCACCCAAATTCCACTGAAGCCAGGGTGACTTTTTCCGCAGAAACAGCAAGAGCTTCACCAACTTCACGTTGTTCACTACACCACAGACCACAATCTATCCATCAGCATTTTGAAAGCCACTAAAATACTAAAGCTTTATACTCAAGTAGGATACAAAAAAAATACCCAAACAACCCATACCTTTTTAATTCTTACAATCAGTTTTATGCAAGCTTTTTCATAAATTGAAAGGATCATTACCTCAGTCAAACTGTTTAGACCTTGGATTTGACCTCCCCACCTCAGGAAAATGCTATAATATAAGGGACTGCCCTTTATTTTAAAGGATAATTTATTCTAAATACTTGCAAACTATTACTCTGCAACCCCTGCAAGCAAGTTTTATCTCCACAGAATTGCTGAATTTGTTTCACCAGCTGAGAAGACCATGATCATCATTAAAAGAAATGCAGCAGAATCCCCTCAGTGCAGCAGAATCTGAACTGCAGGTCAATAAATCAGCCAGTTAGTTTAATTATAAAGGATATTTAGAGTGGAATCATTCCAAAAGCATTACAGATAGGCTAATTAGTTACAGTCTTCCCTCATAATAAAGTGAACGTAAACTGTATTCTTACTTCTGTAGGTTCCATGAAGATTTTCATCTGGAAGAAAAACTTTTCTCATTTAAATCCACATTGTCCTTTTTCTTTTTCACTTAGTGCACAAAGTTGTTAACCAAAGTAAAGATTTAAGGTTTTTTAACTGAAGTATCCGTTTGAAGTTCCAAGTAAAGCCTTGACAGGACCCAGCTTGCCAAGAACTGTGCTTTCTACCAGTAAGCAAGGAAATTTATCCAGACTTTTTTTTTTTTTCTTTTTTGCTTTTTTTAAGAAAATAAAACTTTTCCTTTGGAATTTATTCTCTCTTTTAACGATTCCGTGTGCTCACTGCCCAACACAAACACACACCTTTCTGCAAGGAGGGGGAAAAGCTCTGAGCAACCCAGGGGACTGTGGTGGTGGTGAAGCCCCCAGGGCAGGGCAGACATTTTGTGCCCTCTCAGGGCACAGCCCCAGGCAAGGGGGCTCAGCCAGCCGGGTGCTCAGGGCTCTGGCTGTGCCCCACACACAAGGCACAGCTTCCTGCATCATCCACAGGTTGTTTCTCAGGGGGAGCACAGGGGAACCACTGCCAGAGAGGTCTGAGAAATGGTTGGGGGTAGAGGAAAGGTCTTAACCTCGTAGTGTGTGTTTTAAGGAAAGGGGCAGTCTTCTTAGGCCTTGCATTTGTCTTCCTTAAATGAGGAAAATGCTATAATCTGAAGGACTGCCCTTTTATTTTCAAGAATAATTTGCTCTAAATACATTCATCGTCAGTATGATGGACTGATAGGTAAATAAAATAAGAGAGTTCCAAACTATTCACAGCACACTTTTACTACACAGTACCCTGTACGTTATGCTCCAACACTGACCACCTGATGAATCGAGTTCATATGGTGGTGCTGAGATCCATGTTGTGCCTACGAAGAAAAAAGGACACTTATTTTACCTAGTCTAGATGGTAAGAAGGTAGATAGTCTCCTGTCACCTGGTCCAAGACTAGTTTAGCCAATAGCAAGAATCAGATCTGTAGTACATGGCAATCTGGGGTTTTCTTCTCTATAAACTATGTTGTATCACACTGAAGGATTTGTACAGTCTAATGAGAAAGCAGTGAGTGTACCAGAGCAAGCCCAGCTTTCAAGGAAGTATTAGCCCTGGGCAGGTTATTAACAGGGCCTCTGGAGTGCAGTCATAAAAAGAGGGATGAATTTCAAAGGTAACTCAGCACAACAAATGGCTGAGCAGGAACAATGTCATGTAACTGCCAAGCAGAATATGGCTGACGCTCAACAATTCAAATAAAGCAGAAACATGATAAGAATAGAAAGGATGTTCATTTTCAAGCAGCAGATAAGATATGGATTAAAGTTCAGTTTCAGAGTAGCACAGAGGAAGATTTTACAGCTACACTAAACCCAAACCAGAAAATTTCTTACCGAGTTATTTAAGTAATAGGGTAAACTGAACTGCAGTGTTTACTGTACACACTGTGTGCTGCTGTGGGGTGTAAATCCTGGAACGCTTACAGTGCTGGGATTCTGGCAACCTTTATTCTGGAGTTGTGGTAGAATTTAATTTTTGTATTCTTTATATTTCCATCTCTGATTTCATCTACATGGACATTAAATTTATTCATTACTGTACGTTTTTTACCTCAGTCACTCAGTTTTTAGCTCTCCCTCAAGAAAAGGAAATAACGGCAAAGAGGGTGGTAACCACATAACCTCTTACATACAAATGATGTTAACTTTCTTTCCTTTTTTCATTACATGCATATAATTCCTACCCAGGTATATCTTGGCCTAAATATGATCATTAGTTAAGATTGGAGAAGGAGATCTTGGGAAGGGAAAGGTGCTGGACAACAGGAGCCAGCTCAAGGGAAGTATTCCTTGCTTTCTGGTAAGCATTGCACGGCCTGCAAAATCAACTGGAGAAGCAGCAAACAGACGGGTTGACAAGGCTTGTATCACTGGCAAAAAAAGGCAGGGAAGAAGGACTGACAACAATATTAGTTAGGAAAAGACAGACAAAGCTGTACATGGTTTTTAAGCCAAGGAAGAAAATTGAAGTAGAATAAAAATTTAACAGAAAAATTGGGAAACTATATAAAGTTTCTTACAGACCTGGCAATGGATCAGCCTTCAAAAATGTTCTAGGACACTCCTAAGGTGCTTAGTGTGAGTATATTGAGTCCATTATTCAAAACAGGAATGAATACAAATCTTTAGCTGTTAGGAAGCTGGCGCTGCCATTATATCTTGACGGAAGCATTGCAGGATCACATACTGGCTCAGTTTTGCCACCATTTTAGCTTCCTTCACGTCCTTGAGTGAATCACTTGATCCTGGCAGGTCTCCTGTAATACAAATATGTCAGAAATTTTTCCCTTTGCCCATTCTTTGTCTAAGCAGGCCATAAACTCTCTGAAGAAGCACAGCCTTTTGCACAAAAGTGCTACAGTAATAAAAATAATTATTTCTGAGATTTTTTCAGACTGTGAATTCTTGGTTTACTAAGACAAAATATCCACGTTTGAAAGACTTGATGACATTTTCTGAAATGTTATTAAGTATTATCCATGGTGATACACCAGAATTCACCAGAAGTTCATTAGTCACCTTTTTCAGGCTATGAAGATGTATTTGATTAGATTTATATGTAAAGGAACAGCAGACTTTTCCAGTTCCCCTCTTGTCCTACCATTCCTTTCATGTCTTTCTCCCACTCTCAGCTTCACTTTTTTTTCCATGCTGCCTCTTATAGTTTGAATAACTTCCCATCTGCCACATGCCAAATCTCCTTTAGAGCCTTCCTTAAAACCTACTTCCTTCACACAGGCCATTTATGCTGATATTTTAACCAAGACATCTCCATTCATTCCCCATCTGAACTATTGTCCCATAAATCATATTTGTCTTGCTTAGATTGTCAGCGCTAAAATAAAGCATGTCCCGGACGTTCTAGCAGTCATTCGTAGTCTGCTGCCATATGAATGATAGCAGGGTCTTGTATCAATTTCTGTACATTTCCCAGCAGGACAGAGGAGAAAAAATAATTCAAAGAAGGAACTTCACAACAGCCCTCAAGGCTTGTCTGTATTACACAGCTGGGAACAAACATCTTTCCCTCCTGTGAACTACAACTCACAACATTATTAGTTAACCAAAGGTTAAGTGCAAGTAACAAATGTTTGTTCCTATTACACCCGACAGTTCCTTACACATATACAAACATCTTAGCAGATATTTAAACATGCCTTCCTTCTTGCTTCTGGAAGCGAATGTTTCAAATGACACAGTAAAGGAACCTGAGTAGGAAGAATAGTTATTAGTCCTTAACAGTCAATAACAAATAAGAATTGCTTAAAATTTGATGAGAAAGATCTGTGAACAGTTTTGAAAATTAGTATTGTCAGGTCATGTTTAGTCAACAGCTCTCCATTTCAATTGTGAAGATTAATGTTTTTTTCCATGAAACTAATGCCAAAACTTTGACTCACTGGAAATAAAACATTAGTTTAAAGAGCTACTCATTATCATTTGTTTTACAGTAAAAAATAAATTTCATGAATTAAGATATAAACCATTTTGTCACATAACAGCACGTTGGAGAAGACATGGAAGGTGACCCACATACAAATAGTTCATCCAGTGTTGCCAAGTTCCTAACTACTGGAACACTTGCACAGTTTACATGGAAAGAGGGAAGGAAGCTTTGCTTGCTCAGGCTGTCGACTTAGATTAGCTTTCCTCTGTAAATTGAAATTACTATTCTGTAAAGTAGAAATCATAATGCATACCTTACAGGAGTATGATGATGACTGACTGCCATTTTCATTATCCGTAGTGTGCAGAACCCTCCCCAGTATGTTAATACACATGGATCTAGTATCAGCCCTGGCCTGGATGCACACTCAGAGAGCTCTTCTGGGACATGACAGCTTTACACATGTGAGTAGAGATTTCTCACAAAAAAAAGTCCTGGCATAGGGCAAAGAGGTCATACAGGTTGTAATAACCAAGTAATGAGCGTTTCTTGGAAGTACCTCTGCACCTTCAGCACCTATCACTGCTGTGCGAAAGACACTAGCAATAGATCCCAAGGCCATATTCTTGCCTGCAAAGATTTTATTCCCACAAGAAAGCAGCAAAACTTGGGAGGTCCCAGCTTCTGGGAAATACGAATGGAAATGGGTGGTGTACAGCATCCTGCAGAATAAATTCATGTTTGTTTGAAATCGAAACAAAAATCTTACTTTAGCATTGAAAATCTATGTTCAATATCTAAATGAGACAAGAAAAATAAAGACAGGCATTTAATTTTTTATTTTTTATATATATAATAGTAATTGTCAGTGCTGGAGTATCAAAAGATCACACCAGGAATTCTTGCAAATTTTGTAAATCCTTAAGTTCAAATTCTCCTGTATTTCCCAGAAAATTCTGTGGACAGCAGTTGCTGTTCTGTCATGCATTAAGTAGGATATATCTCATTTTATACTGCATTTAATTTAAGGCTTTATTCTCAGTTTTGCTTTGTGACACACTGGTTTTGTCAATTTTGCTCTCAGATCACATTTTCTTTTTTTTCCCCAGCTTTTTTTTTCCTCTACATAATATTTTAGACTCATTATCAATTTACTGAGATCTGGAACTGGTATTCTTGGCTTTAGGGATGCTCTAAAATGGCAAAGCTGGGAAAGCACTGGCAAATCATGCCTTTGCAACTGAGGACAGATGTTTTGCAAAGGTTGAGAAGCCTCAGAATCTGCAGAATTCCTAACCCTGGTGGGTTTAATGCTCCTTGCTGTCTCTAAAATAGCAGTGCTTTGATGTGTGTCCCATTTCCTGGATTCACTAGCACTGTGAATTTTGGGATCTTTGCAGACATTTTAAGTTTTCGCTTCTGAATATACATCCTAAATATTTAGAAATATTTCATTTTCTCAGGAAACTACCAGTGAAAATGTTGTTACAGAGCACACGTAAATAATCTGAAATGTATTTCCTCTGTAAAAGCTGATTTCTCCAAAGTTCCTAACATTGGACATGATTTTGGTTCTACAATATGAAATACCTTGAAAAGGTTGTGATTTTTCAGAGGACAGATGAGTAGTTTCAGAAAACAATATATTTTCCCTATGAAAAACAATACAGTTTCTGTGTGCCCCCACTTGGCTACTTAAAAATGAAAGCAAAGTTTTTAGTTTCTATGGATAAATTGGGCATGCATAAAATCACTGTGGATTCTTCTGCTGCCTCTTGTTCCATGTCCAAAAGTGCTCAGTTTGTAAATAGGAACTTCATCTTTTTTTACTGCCAGTTTTCCAAGCTCATTTGGATCTTAATATTTACATGAGAGACTTTTCATGCTTTTCATATTATCACAGATGATAATTGCTCAGGTACATCTGTGAGAGCTCACTACCTTAATTTCAACCTTTCCAGTTCTCCAGCAAATCCATCATTTCTAAGCAGTGTGTAGACTACAGACATATTCACCATTTTTCTGAATGGAAATGTTTTCTTATAGATCATACAGCTGGAACCTACCAAATACTTATTGTCATGCAGCATGAGGAAGAATTACATCAGATCTTCCTGGGGTTAACTGCTCTAGGAATACAAAAAATCCAAAATAACAAAACCAAAGGAAATGCGCTGTTTGAAAATGAAGTTGCTAGATACAACCAAAGGAACAGGTTCCTTGAACAAGCCACTTTGCATTACCATTTTTGAAAGTCAGACTGGACTTGAACAGTTGAGAAAAAAGCAATAATTACCTGAATGCAGACATTACAAAACTGGGAGTTAAGAATGATTTTTAAAGAGACTGCCCGGAGGAATCCGTAAGATCTCGTTAACTTACGTTTGACGTTCTAATAGCCTGAGTGGTACTGAGTGACACTGCTGTTAGGAAACCAGTACTGCTGGACACAGTGCACAGTTAAATCCCATCTGTGCTGTGTGTGAGGGAGAGGTCTAGTGCCTGGCCCATAGAAAAGATGGTTGCCATCAAGGAAGATACTGTTTACATTTCAGAAGCCTGCATATTATTTACAAAAATAACCACCATCATCATTATCTCATGCCAACAGCATATGCAGTGACTCAGCTCCTGATTACAGCAAAGTTTTTTAGGATCCATACTTCCATCCCTTGAAAGAGTGCAAATACTCAGACTTCAGGGAAGTCTATTGCACGTCTAAGGGATATTGTGCTGAGCACATTGTTCATTTCTTGATTCTATAACATCTCCTTCATTGAAGCCACTCAACATTGCCCCAGGATTTCCAGCCTACCAGTAAAGTTCAGAGCTGTTATCCCAGCAGTCTGTTCTGGCTTGCTACGTGACGTAGAAAATATTTCTAGTAACTGATTAGCAATAGATTGTTTTTATAACAGTGTGTGCCTGTACACATGCCCTGCTCCAATACCCCTTCCCTATTCCCAGGACAGAGACATCAACTCAGTAGTCACAGACTACTATATTACAACTGAGAGCCTCATTAAATCACTCCAGACACAATTATCTTTTGTATCCATCAAACCATGAAAGGTTACCTGAGTTACTAAAAAATTCCAGGCGTGTCTTCCTAATAAACAACAGTATAGTGATTAATTGCCAAAAGAATCTGGTGCTTTAGGAATAGCTTTTATTTGGAAAGTTTAACATACTCATTCACCAGACAACTGAACTCTCCACTTCTCACTTTCTCAGGTCACCTGCAAGTACTAAAGATTTATGTGAGCAAGAAATATTGTTACTTTTTAACATGGTGATGTTTTTTTAAGCAACATATTTCAGATAGAGATTTAGCCTCATGATGCATACAAAGAAAGAGACTTTGCCTTGAGAAGATTTGGTATGAACTGGGTCACAAAGGCAATTAAAAGTCGTAAACCAGATGTATTATGTCTGTTCTATCCTCTCCATTTGAGTCAATGGGTGAAATCGTAGCATGGTACGCCCTGGTTCATTTTTTCATTCTAAAGCTAGAAACGATGTAAACAAAAAAGCAGATTTGTTATTTTTTATAGTATTGTGAAAGATACTCATTTTATTCCACTAAAATCAATGATAAATTTGAAGCTGAAAATGCACGTATGGTTTTAAAGATTCTGATTCTATAAAGTACATTCCATAGTCTGGATTCACTTTAGTTGTGATTAATTTGCTTTCTTCTATATCCCATAGTATCTATACATAGGATAAAAACACACGTAAATGTATCACACTATTAACACAGCATTTTCATTCACCTGTGGAATCCTTCAGAAGAATTACTGGTTCATTTGAAGTACAAACTTTAACTTTCACACGACTGAGCTGGGCTTCCAATAAGCTTTCTGCTTCTATGGAAGATCAGTTTAAACACAGTGAAGTAAGTAAATCACATGTGTTATTGCTCAGTATGGAGTTACTCAAGTTAATTATATTTCTGTTGGTTTTGGCTAACAACTAATGCTACGATATTTACTTTAATAAGCTGAAGTAAGCTCTGAGCCTCTTTAAAATCATACTCTGTAGAGTGCAAAAACTGTAAACACCGCAGAATGAGGATTCCACTTGAAAATAGGTTCATTACTTATTTGCCAAACTTCCTGCAAATGGGGGAGGACTTGCTACTCTCAATAAGGTGTCTTTATAGGTAACCGCTGGGAAAACTATTGCAAGAACTTGGTAGCACTGAGCAGCTGTTGTTGTGGCATCATTCCTAAACAAATGCCATCTTTGAGAGCCCACCCACTGTGGAACAGTAAGTCTCTTTGGCCTGTTTGCTACCTAATAGAGTGGAGATCAGAACCTAGTAAGTTCATAAAACTAACTACCTTACATGTCCCCTTCTCTGCTCTGGTCCCAAGGAGCCATTATGCCTGGCTGCCCAGGAGATCTCCAGAAATGTAGGATGTTGTGGCACAGAGGCATTACCCTCATTCCTTCAGGTTTCCTGTATTTCCTGTGACCCTAGTCTCTAAGGCAGAACTAATAAAAATGGGTAGAGATTTACATGACCGCACCTGAAGAAGTTCATTTTCATTTTAACAGTCTGGTTCTTTCTTCAGCTTGCATTGTTTGGGTCATGTTTGTGCTCTCATCTTCACCTGTGGGGCTTTCAGACTCATGCCTGACACAGTTATCTGCACTTTGCAGGGGGGGAATGCCATATGTAGTCCCTAAATAGCTTACTTTCCATAGCCAGACAGAAATGTGCCTCTAATTTGCTTTATACTGCCAGTACTTTTTGTAAGAGGAAATTGTTGGGGCACTGGAAGTTATCTATTTTCCACTATATTTTATTAGGTTATTTCCTGGTTTTCTTCCTGTTCCTTTGCTCTGTCTAATTTGGCAGATTGATTTTCTTCTTGCACTTTCCTTCCTTTTAGTTGTCCCAGTTCTACTCACCATCTACTTGCCCAAACCTTCTGGACATCAGCTGAATCTTAGAAAGTAGAGCTGGACAAGGATTTCAACATTTAAAATGTGGATAAAGCTTTTCAGCTAATTTAAACTCTCGGGCTTGCCATTAGAGTTATGTCCAAATCTAGAAAACAGTTGTTTCCTCTCTGATTTTTTTTTTTTTTTAATATGTATCTATTTTCCCTTTTCATTTATTTTGCCCAAACTTATGTTAGCCCCTGCTGTATCTTGTTCCTATTCCCACTAAAGACAGAGCTACACTGGCCCAATTCTTCTACTTTCTACATTAGGTATGAGCATTTTCCGAAGACCCAGGTGCCTCAGTAGTTTTTCAGCAGTTACACTGAGACTGGTAGAGTGTAAAAGATGTGCGAAATAACACAACATTCCTGGTACCACCTGATGAGTGTTGGGCAAAACAGGACATTTGTTTGGGGCTACATAAGTTTACCTGGCCTAAAACCTTTACTGCTGAACACATTCACCTGCCTTCTCTGCTAATTTCAGTAAAGTATAATTATAGTAAAAACATTTACTTACAGGAGAGTACAATATTCGGCTTTGGCCTCCAGCTTCGGCCTCCAGCTTTATCTCTGTTCTGTACTGCTTATTTAATTGTTGTGTTAGGAAGTGAAAATCGTTCATTGCATGATAAAAATTAACCATATTTCTCTGGAGCTGGTACCAGCTCACAAATTTCTAGTGAAATACTCTATGCTTCAGGAAACAAGTCCCTCTAAAGTTATGTGCCCCTCTAGACTCAGATCTAAGTTGAACAACATTAGATGCATCTATACTTTGGGAAAAGAGATCATTAAATTCAACTCACAGAGAAATAGCCTTGAGGGATCTTTGGCTTATTCAGGCTAGCCAAAGGCCACAGTCAGCACAGCAGAAATTCCAAAATTTGATGTATTTAAGCTATTAATTTGAATTGCCAAATAGTCTTTAGACATATTGTTACAGAGCTCTGAAGTGGAATTGCTCAGCAGTTAAATTTACTCATCAGCTGCATCAACACATGTTCAAGGAAGGCAGGAATGTTGTGTTATTCCTCCAGCATTTTGTGATTTCTCTCTTCAGAAAAAAATAAAAAAGGGTTCGTATTTCTTTTTACAAAGGCATTACTTTTCTCACAATTCTTCAAAATAAACAAAACTATTACAGCACACTGTTGATTCACCTCAGTAGCTCATAAAACTATTGGAGAAAAGAGACCTAACAAAATATTATCATTACAAAACCCAAATGAGAAAAACTCATTTGTTTTAATTACATATTTAGCAGTAACTGTGCACAAGACATCAAAACTGGAGAGGGAAACTCCTAACATTGCTTTCCTAATCAGTTCCTAAAATGTTATCTAGGTTTCAGCATTTGTTAACTAAGCACAAATTTGATAGCACTGAGGGGAAGCAATACACTCAAAAGAGATTACAGATACAAGAATATGCTGATACTAAAGGCAGCGAAAAAATATTTTTTATGCCAAGAAAGAAAAAAATTTGGGGTATGACCTGGAAATTTGAACAGTCAAAGAACAAGGGTTCAGCATTTTTTATTTTTCTTTTTTGGCACACTCCAAATTTACAGCTCATGCATTTGGACAGAGATTCAACTGTCTCCTGTGTCCAAGGATAATGACCTACCGCTCCAGTGATTTAGCAAACCTCAACTCTGTGCAGCCACTCCATCAGTGATGGGCTAATCCCTTAATGGCCATTTGTGTCTTTCCAATGCATCCTAAAGAGTTCTGCAACACTCCAATTCTGCTGCACAGAATTATGTGCACTTCTTCCACGCTTGTTATCTTATCAGGTAGCTAATTCCCACAAATGATCATGCAGTCTCAAGTTTAAGATGAAATTGCAATTGAATCATAAATTTGTCACTCTCCAGACAGCTGCTAAGTCAGTAAAAACTTGATCAAGTGGGGATTAGACACTGGATTGAACAATTAAGACCTGTGAGTGCATATGGCCCTCAGACAGAGACATGTTTATTGATAAAAAATAGTTTACGTAGAGGTTTAAAATGTTATTAATTCTTAAGTGGGGCATAATCTTTTATCTAGTATATTGTGACACAGAGCTAACTATCCCACTAACGTCTTGCTCTGCTCAATTGACTAGTTAAACAGAATTAATCTTTTGACATAATGATGACTGCGAGCCTTTATAAATTAGCAGAGCAGAGTGCAATGAGAGATATTATTTACAAAAATTGTTTGCTTCAGAGAGGTTTTTTTTTGTGTAAAGGGAAACAGCCTTTCAGATCACCAGTTATGTTTTTATTAAAATTTTCATATACATTAAGCAGTATATTTCCTACACCAGAAAAATATGTTTCCTGCAGAGAACTGGCATATACACACATCTCCAAGCCCTATTCTGAAAAAAATTAAGGCACAATGGGATACTGGGATGCTATCTTGCAGTGCTCCTTGCATAATGGAAACAAATAAAGGAGATAAGCACTTCCCTAAAGTTAGTGACCCCTATCCAAAGTTTTCTGCAGTAGAGATTTCTCCTATTGTATCACGTATCCGTGTTTTACCATGATCTATTTTTGTTAGTTTATTGCAGGAAACAGTAGATATCTGAAAAGTGAAACATTACTGTTCCATGGCTGTTAATTTTACACCTTTCATATTTTGAATATTAAGATAGTTTCTTAACTACAGGTGTAGATGGATTGCGATCCTGGCTACTTCTCTACTTCTTGAGGTATGGAGTTTTCATTGTGTTAACAACTAGGTGTGAAGAATTCAGCATAGACTATAAGCCTCATTTCAGGCACACTACTAACAGCAACAATTTTTGTTCATCTTTATTCTGACTGGGGCTTCAACTAATAAACTCAAACTAAGTGATTTAAGGTATAATTCACTAACGATACCACGAGTGAGTACAGTCTTGCTACCTGACAGATTCAGTGCCCACCAGGTCTGTAGCAGGTGATCACTGACCAACCTTGTCCAGTGCCAGCAGTATCAGTTTTTCTGATTTATCTGGTGTAATGAAAAAAAAAAAAACCCAGCATTCCTGGATCTGCAGATAAGAATGTGATTTGCTTGCCTGATGGAAATCTCCATATTGTACTTGCTTGTTATGAAAAACATTCATTGAGATTACATCAGGCAAAGGAGAAAATCAAACTTGCATTTCCTGCAGCCCAAATGCTCTTATTCCACAGTGTTGAGTACAAGACTTCTTTTTCAGGCAGATCTGTACTCTTCAACCTCTTTGCTTTTCTCACAAGACACTGAAATGAAACATTCCATTTGGAGTTTCAGAGAAACATGTTGTTCAAGTTGCCTTCACAGTTTTCAGCATTTTATTTCCACAAAAGAGATCCAAAAGATTACCTGCAAATTTGGCCCAATGAAATTGAAATTTGGGACAGTTACCTAAGTTTGGCTGCCCATCTGAAAACTCAATTCATATCCTTAATTAACTTAGCAGTGTGCCTTATACTGCAACATTTCAGAGTTCAAAGCCACATCAGGTTAGGTGAGTGTTTGGGGCTGGGACATGTACACCTGCTGAAGCTGGAATGTTTAAATTCCTATTCACTATGGCATATTGTCCCTCCGTATCGCACCCTATGTTCTTTGTCACAATGCATTAACTCCACACAAGAAACCAAGATGAACTAACACTATGGAGGAAATTAGTATCTCCCTATAGTAACACAGCAGTGATATTTTTCCTGTCACAGTTATTCTGAGCAGCACCAAAGGTAATATCACATGCAACTTACAATCATCATAACATTTGCCATTCCACAGGCACAACATTTCTGCAACCCATCTGGCACAAGGAAGCCTCAACTCTGATTTCAGTGGCTCACCCATGCAAGCCAAAATTACACCCTCAAAGATACCTTTTGCAGAATTTCCGAAGTGCTTCATTCACACCCAGCTAAAGGCTACAGCACACAGGAGGCAAGTTTTAGTCACTGTTTAGTCAAAGGTAACCACTACCATAGGCAACAGTGTGCAGAGGTGGCCAAGTCCCTTGGGACTGCTCCTCATTTGCACTATGCTCACTGCAGCGTCGGCACTGGTTGGTTGGTTAGGTGAGTGTTTGGGGCTGGGACATGTACACCTGCTGAAGCTGGAATGTTTAAATTCCTATTCACTATGGCATATTCTCCCTCCGTATCGCACCCTATGTTCTTTGTCAAATCACAGCTGAAGGGCCTCTCGCTCAAGGAACACAGCCCAGATTCTTCTGACAACCAGGTTGGATTAGGGTGATTCACTTCATGAATCAGACAGAACATGCCCTACGTTAGCCATTGCTTTCCATGCTGCTAAGAAGCATAATTTTGCAAATATTCTAAAATCCTACTCTCATGGGTCACATTTTGCCCTTGCCTGTGGCTGATTAATGCAAATCAAATTTCACGCCAGTCAGCTCAAGCAATCTGCACAGTGTACAGAAATCATCATTTCAACTAGAAGGCGCAATTGTTTTCACCAGTTACTAATAGTTTCAAAAAAGGTCAGAATTCTAAATGCACTGATATAAAAGAGAAGAATTAAACCATTCAATCCCAATAATCTTTGATTTTGGAGTACAATTGAAAAATCCAGCTGAGTTACTTAAGATTTTTTTTCTGAATTTAGTATATGTCTGAATAAAAACATTTAAAATGTAAAACAACAACCCAACTTTAAAGAAGGATCTCTGTAAAAAGAGCCAGGAATGTACTAAATATTTCCAGCAAATGGCCAAGTTAAACAATGCACAATGACAAAATTTTCCCCTGACTACAAACAGTGTTACACATTTCATGATTATTCTCTACATTGCTCCTAAAGTGAGTTCATGTTTGGGGCCAGGATTCCAACTGGGTCTCTAGATTAGCTCACCCCATCTTCTATTAAATTCATTAAATCTCTGAAATTCAATGCTCATTCCAGGCAGAGAGGGAAAGTCAAATAAAATAAAAACCAAAACCCAAGAAAGCAACTACCTTAGGTTTCCTTGTCACCTGAAATTTCATTCTACTTAAACAGAAGTGCTGGAATCCACCTGAACTACATGATATATATATAACTACAGAATATAATCCCAATACATAGACTTTCCTGTACTCTTGCTATCAATGTGACAGAACACCCTCTAAATGTATAACTAGAATACTAAATTTGGAATAATCAGTGGGTTTTGAACCTAACCGAGCAATTTTTGGTCAGGTAGAAGTCTTACTCATATTAGCTTCAGGAACATGGGGCTTTTCTAAGTAAGAGTCTAATACTGAAGATTCAGCAGAGGTTCATACTATTAGAAGTGCATTAAGTTATATTACATTTATTAACAAGGGAGATTAATGTTTTAACTGGCTGGTCTCAAAATTCATAGTTAATTGTGAAGTTCAGAGTCTTTAGTATTTTTTGGTTCCCTGCAGTACCCAGTTCCAACAAATACTCTGGTGCCATTACATTACATTGCATAAGTCTCTATTAAACAAAATGTTTCAAGATGCAAACCGTTAAAAATGGCAGTATACATTTTGTTGAGGCCATCCCCCAAAAATTGTTTGGGGCCAATTCAATCTTTTGTATGATTTTGGATATCTAGCCAATACAAAACTTTTTGCAATCTAATTACAGGAAGCAAAATCGCACATCAAAGGAAAAAAGGTGAAGTCTAGAAGATCTTCACTAAGAAAAACTCACATTCTTTTTTCTTTGGCATTCTTTAATGAAGAATTTTAACTCTCATATGCTTAAGAAAATATCTGTTCTCTAGGCAAATGTCATCTATCTATCTATGAGGTTTTAAGTGTTGTGGCTCTAAAGCAAGTACCTCTGAACAGCCAAACAACATCACCAAGGTATTAGTTGCTTCATGTTTGTCATTGTGGATATGGAATATCCCTGCGTTAGCTGGCTGTCATTAATTTAGACCATAATAAAATGTTTGGCTGGATGATCCATGACCGAAGTGAAGGGAGCCTGGGGCCTTTGGTCCAGCTTGTGCGGCTGCATTACCCATGTGCACAGCCGTGAAGCATGAAAGCCAAAGACTGGGAGGGCAGGAAGAGGAACCTGCTGCCTCTCACAGGGTGCAAGTCCAGGAGTCTGCAGTTTGGATTGGAAGCACAATGGTATAGGCCTGATGTGAAAAATATTCAGCTACAGCCTAGTCTCTCTGTGTTTTGTAGCTAAAAGCAAGGCTCTATCACTTGGGGCAGGAGTATTTCCCCATCTCATATTCATTTTTTTCCTTTAATAGTTAATGATTTGTTAAGGAGACAATGGGAACATCTTCAGTGTTTGATTCAGCTTTAGAAAAAAAAGAGATATTCTGAAAGATTTAATTATTAGACATGTGTGTGGTAGATGAAAACTAAAGGAATAAAAAAACTAATTGTGGTCAGCCATCAAGCAGCAGAGAGTAGCAAACATACTGGACACAAACAGGTGATAAAAGGCACTAAAAGAGATGACAAAATTAAGAAAATAAAGAACACTGTTATAAAGATTTATAGATCAGCTAAAGCAGAGCAAAATAAATGATAACAAACACTGATAAAAAAAGAAATGGGGCATCAGCCATATAAACAAGCAGGAAACTTCAATGCTTCTGTATAGTACTATGACACTGCTTTGTTTACACCAGCATTGACCTTTTGCTCCCGAAGAAGTTTATTAACCATCTTGCTGTTTCTTTGTGTTGCTTTACTCATCAAGAGAAAGTTGTACAGGGTTGATTCTGATGAATGGCTTTTTCACAAAGTCAAGTTATCCTTGACTAGATGCAGATGGCCTAGTAAAAAATGAATGCTGCCAGCAGACATTGTCTTTATCAGTAGTAAAAGTTCAGCAGGGACTAGACTTCCTCATCTCTGGCCAGAGAAACCCAGCCTTCTGTTTCAGCACCGTATCACATATTGTCCTAATGAATTCTTGTAACACACTACAGCCCAGATAAATATGCCTATATTAATGTTTTTTGGCAGTCTGGGGCATGGTACAGAATTGACACAAGTGTTTGGATTCTGCCTGTAGCAGACACTAGGAATTTATACAGCTTAGAAATATTAGGCTGTTGTTAGGTTGTTTGTACTGTGTGATGACCTTCAGTATTGGGAACTGCAGTTCATTCTCCTCAGACTGGATTCACAAAGGGGAAGCCTGCAGCAAGACACACTGAAGTCTGGCAGCTTGGAGCAGGCTGGGGAAGTGGCTCAGTCACTAGAGGGTTTCATTCATTCCACAGCAGTACCAAAGCTAATCTGAGATTTGTAGTTCTGACAGTCTAGTGGACATTTCACCAGGGCAATATTCTCTGCAGGCAATTCAAATCCTGCTGCCATGTGACCTTTCCTTCCTCTGACTCTCTTCTTCTTCCTTCTAATACCAGAAACACATCTCCATGCTTGTGAAGTAACGGAGCAGTGAGTGATTAAGACCACACCTCTCCCCAGCACTGTTCTAGGCAGCTTCAAGGACAGCAGGCGCTTGGCCTTTGAAGAATGCCCCAGGCAACCAGAATTTTAAAACTCCGATTCTCAAGAGCTCCCCACATCAACTTGGATAAATGCTGCAATTACAATAACAGCACAATACCATACTCAGGCTACTGAACTGTGTTTGGAGTCGTATTACATGAGAGCCTTCAGCTCTGACTGCTGCTTTGTAAGCCCTGTAACTTTCTGTTGCAGGTTAGGCAATTCCTCCACCGGTGGCTTGGCCCAAAACACAGCAGTCCCACAAGCGAGCAAACCCTCGCCGAGCCGTCTAGTGGCTGAGAGTGAAATAGCTCTCCTGCCCTAAATATGGGTCTTTGTTGGGCTGGAGTAGATAAAAAGCTCTTTATTTGCCTTTACAATGTACCTCTACTGTGCAGCTACACCGATAACTTCACCTAAAAACCTCAGTGATATGGTTAAAAATGTCAGAGACCTTCCTGGGAGGAAACACTGAGCAGACGTGACAATTGTGCTAGTACAGCACGTGCACGAGGACACGCCGTTTCCCAAGAAACTCCGGGCAGGACTTTTTCCGGGCAGTGAGGCTATTTTTTTTTTTTTAATAGTTGTTTTTCAACATTTCATTCAAATGAATGGGAGTTCTGGGGCATGACTCAGATGAGAATAAGCCATAAAAAGAAACAGCCTGAGAGTAAACACAGTTCTAGTTCTCTCCTGCACCTCCACACTAAGGTCTCTCAGAGCCCTGGGGTTTTTTATAATCCCCTTGTGCCAAAGGGGCTTCTTTTGATGCTGAGGAAGGGCAACTATCTAGTCATTCAAGCCAGGATGATCAGTGAGGTCTTTCCATTGCTATTTTTGCAGATTAGGATGTTGGTTCTGCCAGAGTTCATCAGAACATAACTAACCTGTTTCACATAAAAAACGGTGATGCTATTAAATTGTATTTACACCTATAGCGTTGGCATTTAGTCATCAGGAACAGAAAAGCCCTGCTGGGGACTAGACTTTCTCATTTGAGACTTTCAATGCCTTTAAACACTTGGTCTTTTAAACCCTCACCTGTAGCTGGCAACTTATTCGGGGTAGACCCTTCCCGGTGCTCATGGTTCCTAGAGCACCTAGCACAAGAGCTGCCCAAGGTATATGTGTCTTCTAGGAGAATACCTCCTTTCACACCATCCTCACTGCTCAGAGCCCTCTGAGGCATCACAGCAAACTTTTTTAGGAGCAGAAGCTGGCGTCTGTGTTTGGATTGCAATGTACATAGAAAACTGCACTTTATGTGTTTGATGTGCTGGCTTGCTTCCGGTGGCCATGCTGGCCTTGGTTCCACCCCCACCACCATCTAACAGCCTTACTGGGCTAATGGAACCACACCTGCTTGTCAGCGCAGAGGTGGCCAAACTGAACACTTAAAACCAGGCTTCTTCACGATGCTGTTTGAAGCCACGGAAGTTCTGCCAGCTTTTCATATGGGAATCAGGCTATGCTGACAACATGAAAGTATGCAAAGCCTCATACAAGCAGAGAACAACATAACCCTTTTATATTTTGTCTTTCTCTCATTTGAATCATATTCTAGCCAAACTTTTCTTTCTCATATTACGAGTAGTCTTTCATGAAGGAAAGAAACCAAACCAAAACAAAACAAACCCAAAGTTTCTTTCCTCTCTGTTTTTTTTTTTTTCTAGTGTTTCTGTGCTTTGCATTGGTAACTTGCAAGAAGACAAGCTGCTTGGGTTGAAGTTCTTCAAAAACCTAACTTTAGGCAAGTCTGCCAGGCATCTCACTAGTGAAACCAAGGGCAGCACTTGGGAGCAGCCTGGTGAGAGCACACCCACTGCTTGTCTGCCAGGCTCACCTTCCCTTCAGACTGTTCTGGCAGTTGCCCCTCATTCCTCGCTGGACACTGCCGACAGCCGGGTAAGTCTCCGCGAGCACCAAGAGCTGCTCTGCTCCTCTGCTGAGCACTGGCGCTCAGAGCACTCTCTGAGGCTATTGGCCCACCACTGTCCTCCGGGTTTATCTCAGCTCTACCCCCAGTTTTGTCACTGTATCCTTCAATCCCCTCTCTCCCCATAAAAGTGTCTATTTGTCTCTTAAACTCACTTTACCATTTGCTTCTTTGACCTCACTTGGCAACTTATCCTTGTGTTTATTATTAGAGGTGGAATAGTTCTGGCTACATTCCTGGTTTTACTCTTAATTGTCTAATTTTTAGAATGGTGTCAGTGAGGTTGGGTTTGGGCTTTTTTTAACTCATCGCTCCTCTGTTTCATTAGGCTCCTTTGTGTCATCAGGATTTCCAATAACTAAAAGAATCCTAATGAATCTTTTATTGGATCTTCCCAAATATTGCAGCTGGGTTTTCCTGTCCATTAGTGCCATTCTGAACTGCATACACTGCCTTTAATTACTTGGTTGTTAATTGGAGGGGAGGGAGGAGGAAGGAAGATTTTCCCCAAGGAAGGAAGAGTTCCCCAGCTAAAAAGCTGAGTGACTCCCCCTGCCCGTACTTACCCCATAGGGAAGGTACAAACAAGGCTCGAGCGGGACTGAGCAGCAGAACTTTTTCATGCCCTTTGGCAGCAGCAAACCTGTCCCTGCTGGTTGCCTTTGTGTACCCACCTTATGTTAGGTCCAGGTGGCTCTAAGGTGTGGGGCTGCGGGCACCTTCCTGAAGCCCCTCGATCCATGCCAGAGCCTTGCCGGACTTTTGGACAAGGTCACCATATTGGATTTGCTGTCAGGTCACACTGATAATGGGAAAAGACTGCACGTGACAGGGTTTTCCCAGTGCCTGTCTAGGGAAAGAGAAGGAGGAAGAAACACTAGTTTAAGTAAGTCACCTACCTGCATCTTCAGGAACTGTTCCCAGCCGCTGTAAGGTTGGTTGGTAGGGCAGTGAAATGAATCCTACTGACATCCTGAAACAGACAGGCTTGGTTGGAGTGGCTTCTAAAAGGAACAGTTCACCTAAGCCACCATGGAAAGAGAAGGCAAGAGCTACTTCTTTGCAAGTCCCCCCTTCCCTTACAGTAACCTGAAGGATGGACTGCCTCCAGGTTGGGTGCCTACCACCTTTGTGCCTCCTGTCCGGTCAGTACAGTCTGTACCCGTAAAGAATCTCACATGCACCAGCAGCAGACCGCGCGGTCACCGTTCAGACATGTTAGCTCACATGTTTTCCCAAAGCAGAAGGGACACTTTGCTGGATTCACTTACCTTAAAATAATCGGTGCAAGTGAAGCCCTGAATCCCACCTGACGCCACCAGAGAGAGAAGAGACCACATTCCCTTTCCTACCCAACACATCTTGTACACCACAAAGTGACAAGAAAAAGTAGATAGAATTAACATTCTCCATTCTGGGGGGGCTGTGGAAGCTACAGGACAAGAGTAGCATGCCAATCACGGTACAACATTAACCATCAACCAAAATAACATTTTCAGTTTAAGAACAGAGGGCAGAGCTATAAAAGATTTGCTCAATTAATCGTGGGATTGAAAATTTTCCAGAGAGCTAAGGATACATGTAAGATATAAAAGAGCACAGCCCCCTCATCTTTCATATGGAGGTCAAGCTCACAGAAACTCAGCCTGCTTGCCACAAAATGAGGAATTGCATGCTGCAAGAACCAGTGTCTGGGAGCTGCTTCTGAGAAATTCGTGGAGTAAAGCACTTCCATAAAGGTAGCTTACCTTGCTGATAGAATCCTGAAAACCAGGAAATGAAAGGGAGACGCATAAAATGCCTCTCATGACAAAGGCTGTAAAATAACTAGGAATAAAAATAACTAAACTCTAATAACAAACATTTACCACTGTCCTTCACTGTACTCGGAGGGGTGGGGGATGTAATGATCTTCAACCAGTGGCATAGCAGTAGATGCTTTCATTGAAAAAGTGGTGACAGCAGCTACAAAAGGACACGCTCTCTCACTCATCAGCCCATGCTTCGTTTCTGGTAGCCACCTACCATCATTTTTTGGCACGCAACTCACGAAGCAGCAAACCCCTGGCCGTAGTTACTTACAGGTCACCGGAAGCCCGGCCATGCTGCAGTGGAGTTCTGGTTGGAGTTCACAGGAGATAGTTTTATTTACGTTTGACTAATGCAGACACAACTGGAGGCTGCTTTTGCTTTTTTTTTTTTTTTTGGCTTTGAGTACAAACACTCGTGGCAGCTCTCTGTTTTGGGTGCAGGCTGAAAACCAGACTGTTTTGTAGCTGCGGCAGACTGCTGCTGGGTAAATCAGAGCACGTTGTTATTGCGACTGAACTTTCTCTCACGAAAGCAGAAGGAGTCGCTTTATTTTTCAATTCTATGCAGTTTTATGTACACCATTCGCTCCAAATATTTGATGTTTGACACACTTGTTATGAGTTTCTCCAGAGAGATGCTGTCTTTTGGCAGCCAAAGATAAAGCTGACTGATACAAATGAGTCACAGTATCCCAACAGTAATTAACAGTGATGCAATACCCATGCGAAAAAGAGGACTTGAAGAATTAACTGTTGAGTTTTCTTGACGATGCAGCTGCACTTTAAGAGAGAAAGCTCAACCCATCATAGAACTCCATTGTGTACATTAAAGAAAAAAGCTTGGCAAGATACATTAAAGATTTTTGCTAAAGAGATACAAATATTTTGCAAGGTCAAAGGGCGCTGAGGCAGGCTGTACTTACTTCCAAAGAAAAGCAGGCAGTATGACAAAGAAACAGTAATATTTTTTTATCTGCATTTTCACACTTCATCATCTCAGAGAGACTGTCTTTTTCAACCTGCTGAACTGATTTAAGCCACCCCAAACTCTGAGTTAACTTTTACTTAAAAGTCAGCCTGTGACATCCTAATCTGCGAAGCTCTCTGTGCGTCGGGTTTCAGCTCAGTCCTACAGAAGGCCAGCACTGCTATTTATAAACGGGATTTTACTGTTCTATAAAGTTCTTACACAAATCTTACGAGTCGAGAGAAAAGGAGCAGTTTGGTAAGCAGACGAGCGATTGAAGCAACTGCTTTATAGCACAATATGAAACTTGACACTGTTTGCTGCTGCCAGTATGATTCCCAAGTGAGATGGATAAATTGTGGTCAAGACCTGGACAGGTTAACTAGTGGTCATCAGTGCTGGTGGTACCTTTATATACAAGGAAAAAAAAAAAAAGGATACTATTGGATAAGGCATTTGAAATTTAATACCAGACATGAAACAAGACATCTGTTGGACACTCATTTGTTTCTCTTTGAATGGGCTTTAATTGAAAGCTCAGTGAAAAATGCAGGTTACATTCTTAGTGTTATCAATAGTTTGTAACAGCAACAACATCAGAACAGTGATGCATCTAATATTTATACACTTTCTAATTTTAGATGTCTAAGAGCAATACATTATCAGATATATATACACACAATTTCAAGCAATTAAAAGTAAATAATAAATCCCTCCTCCCAAAATCCTGAAACAATATATTTCCTTACACTAATAATGTCTTTTTCACATATACTTGACAAAGAGTCTTTTTAAGTTACTTATCTTAAGAGTAATCTGTTAATGGAGATCCCGGACCAGCCCCATTAAAAGTTCAGTTTTAAGTTTATACAGCTCGCCAGCCACATAACCAGTGTGGCTTTACATTGTAAACAAATCCCAAATGTCTACAATGATTGCAATTAGGTTTGTGTAAAGAAGATCTATGCATCTTACGACAGAATAAATTTAAACCAATACATTAAGAAGAGAGAGAAAAAGGGAGAGAGTTAATTGACAAACAAAACAGTTTGGGGGGATCAATTATGAGATTATTTAAAAAACAAGTTAACTTAATGGTAAGATTCTTATTTTCTGTACAGAGAGGCTCTGGGTCATCTACCTTTAGCTGCTCTAGAAATATGTCCTTTAAAAACGTTTGATTTGTGAAATTCAAAAGCAGAGTTTCCAACTTTAAAAGCTTGCCCTTCGGCAGTACAAGTACAAAGTTTACCCAAAGTATCTCAGGTGATTGGTCCATCTCATTTTGTGAGGATAACTGTACTAGCATTGGGAAACCTCAGCGTATGCACAGATGAAGTAAGCGTAAAGCTTACCTTCAACAGGGAGGATTCACTCTACCAGCTGTAGGACTTAAAAGGCACAAGACTTTGCACCTAGAAAAGTTCAAGCGAAAATAAAACCAGAAAACTGGAGACAGATGAGAAAGGTTAAGCATAGCTTATAGTATTCTTGAAACTGTGGCAACCTTGCTTACTTTTTAACAAAAGTACAAATAAAAATCTCTTGAACTTATTGAATGGCAACCTGTGTAAGTCCAAATGGAAGACAAGGCTGAGCAGAATCCTACGGTTTAGTTAACTTGTGTCAAATGGGATGCGAAGACAGCTGCAGCTTTCTGACAGAGGTGATCGAAGATGGCTGATAAAGTTTGCAGTAGCTCATAATGTCCCACTGGTTTATTCACTTGTTTGAACTGCCTAAAGGGCCAACTGCAGCTTAGTCATGTTCCTCTGGTGCATGTTGTGATGACGAACTAATTCATCAGACCTGGCAAATTTTTTTTGACAGCTGGGCCACCGGCAACTGAAAGGCTTTTCACCTGTTAACAAAACACCCTGTTATTAACTGGGTATACAGCTCGCCTGAGACGCTATTTGTTTTCTTTCTGCAGGGCTGTGAGGGGTCGGGCAGAGCTCCTGTCAGGAGCAAAGGCATCCCAGGCCATCCTGAGAGGGTGTGGGAGTGCCCTCAATCCCTGCTCCCATCAGCGCTCAGGGCTTTCCTACAACTCCCTCAGCTGATCTTTAACAACAGCCTTTTCAGATGACGTAGAACATTTTGCAGTTGTTCATTCCTGATGACAGGCCCTTACTGAACACCACATTGCCATGTCTGTGCTACTCTCAGCTCTTGAAGGAGCTAGTTTAAAAGTCACTCTGGCATTCGCACAAGTTTCAGTCACACCTCGCACTGTGGTGCAGACATACTGCTAGTCACAGTGAAAATTGTCAGTGACTATTTAGAGCTTGACCTCAAGTCAAGGAGAGTTTTTCCATTTAGTTCAGTGAGTTTTGGCTGAAGTTCTTTGAAATTGGTGAGTGTAAGTGAATATGGTAGAAGTAACAGAGTTCAGCATGAAGACTGCTGAGCCTGAAACTTTCCCACTACTGTCTAAATAAAGTAGATGCACATCTATGGGAGATGTTAAAGGCTCAAAGTATTCAGTATTTTTCGAACATCCCCATGAGCATAATCACTAAAAAAGCCCATTCAATTTTAACAAGAACTGCCACCACCTTTTTACAGTTTAATCTGGTCTCTTGATTTTCTACAATGTTCAAGTGGAATTTCAGGCCGCGTTTCTGACACCGCAGGAATGCTGATGGAATGCTTTCATTAGCTCAGAGCAGTGCCCGGTGATTCATGTTTCTTCTAGAATTGCATTTTCTCTTTTTTCACCCCAAATATTTTAAAGTAGGTTCAGCTCTGGGGCTGGGCTCTTCAGTGCTGTCTACACACCTTGTACTCTCCAATTCAAGACACTCTGGGGTGGTACGAGCTCACCCAGACATCTTCTCCTCTTCTTTGCCTCACACCTTGTGCATTTCACAAACATCAAACTCAGACAAAAGGGGATCTGGGATTGGAGTAAATACGCATTTCTGTTTGCAAAATTACGTGCAATATAAGGGTGTTTAAAATCTACTTTATCTACTTAACACACATGCTGGCAAAAGCACCAGCTATCTCACATGAGTCCATAAAACACTATGAGAAAAAATTGATCTGGTCAGGGCTACTGACAAAAATCACAGATTGTATAAAGAGGTCTTCTTTCGTCTCGGCAGCATTAGCAAAACCATCTGTGAACTGATATGAGTTACCTATCACTGAACCACCCCAGTAAAAGCAGAAGAATTTTGCTGTTTCACAAGCAATTCTGATTGTCCTCTCACAACAGGAGGCAGCTATCTCTATTAGTTCTGTGCTGGGCACAAATTACTTTGTACAGCTTCTCTGTACAGATATCAGAAATCACATTTCCGTTGCTAACAATGTATATAGATGTATGGAGTTGTCCTTTGATTAATTTTTTCCCTTTCTACAGGAAAGCTTGCTGTCAGAGTAAAATTTCTTGTGGAGACAAACCCCCCTGAATTTGTAGCTTAACAAACAGTTTGGCAGTTGACTTAACATTAGGTTGGAATTAGATTGAAGTCACCTATGCTTTCCTTCATCGAGATTTAACATGGAGCCAGTTAACTTGAGCTAGGTGTTTTCTGGCAAAATTTAGGGGGTACAAAAAAGAAAGAGGAACAAAGCTACAGGGCAAGATGGAGACGAAAAGTCCCCATCCACCACTCGTGCTCATTCCCCTTGGAATATGCATATTTTACAGTCAAAGGAGCCTGACATATCCAAAACTGCCAACAGGACATCACAGCAGCACGCAGCTGGGCTGCAGAGCTTGCACAGAACCTGAGCCAGTGGCAAGCAGTGAGCCCACCCAAAGGTCTGCGCTGTGAGGGCATCAGGGCACAAGGGATGCTGCTTTCAGCAACGAGCGCAGTGTGGGCTTGCAGCAAGGAACAACTAGAACGGGGAGATGAGCTTCACTATTAAAAAGAGAGCAAGTTCTTCACTGATTTAGCTAACCTGGGGTAAAAAATTACTGGAGTCACCGAAGTCTTGAACTGGCAGATCAGGTAGCAAAGAACTGTGATGGGGAATGTAGTTTATCCTGGCTTGCTAGCATATGACGACCACTTGGCACTTTGTCTCTACCAGAATGTTACCTCCTGCTATTGAAGAAAGTATCTTTCCTCATGCAAATGCACATGGACCCAGGCCCTGCAACTCATCATGAGACTGCAGGGAGAGCCCAGGAACACAGCCATGCCCTTCACCATTGCAGATTGCAAGTGTAGATATGGCCATTACTTGAAGCATCTATTTGGCCAGTGCCATAGAAAATGCCATGTTCTCAGGTGAATCATTTGCTTTATTAAAATTTCTCTTTTATTTTGAAAAGTCTTAAATATATGTTTTTATGGTCCAGAAGAGAAATAAGAATCCTTAGCAGGGAGAAAAAGATTTTCAGGCTCCTTGTCCATCTGTACAGAGACTGAATTTAAAAGGTTAACACCAGTATAGAAAATCCTGACATCTAATAACATGTCAAAGTGCTTGGTAAACAATTACTTGGTAAAAATACTGCACACGTAGTGGAAGGGAATAGAAAATGTCAGTTCACAGGAATAATTGTAAAACTTAAAACTAAAATACAGAGGTTGCTGCAGTTGCTCCTTGATGGTGTTTACGTTTACATGAGAGCAGACTAAAATGGTCTCCTATTTCTTCCCTGTGTTTATACAAAATACTATGGTTTCCACAAAAAGGTCCTTGAATATTTGAGTAAGCTTCTACTTTAGTGTCTGCCAGTGTGAGTTTGCAAAAGGCACTCCTTTTATCTTCTGGGGAGATTACAGTACAAGCAGCAAAAGCAAGAGCTTTGCTGTGCTATCCTGCATTAGGCCCAGCAGACACTTAGGAGAAGCATGAGTGGGCACAAATACTTTAGATTACAGACCTTTGGCTGAAGCTGGAATTAAAATTTCTGTCTTGTAGGGTTTTTTCAGTAAAGGCAGTAGATCAACTTGACATTTGTGAGCTGAGACTATGATGTTCATTTCACAATAGCTGACAAAATAGATTTTGCCAAGCTGAAATGTCTTTAAACATGAAGAAAGCCTAGTTTCCAAAATCATCTAAATCCCTTTGTGAAAAGTGACTGCGACACTTGGGGAATGTAGTCACACTGAAAAACCAGCACAGTCTGAAATTCTTTCTGTTATTTTGAATATTTAACTCCTGGTTAAGAGACTTTCTAATCATGTAATTTACAACAACATTGATTTAAACTTTAAAAATAATGAAATATAAATGTGAAGAAAAGTTTACGCACTTGTTTTACCTGTATGAGTCCTGGTATGAGTCTTCAGATGATCAGATCTGGAGAACTTTCTCTGACAGGTTTTACATTGGAAGGGCTTCACACCTGAAAAGACCAAAGGAAAAAATAAAATCCGCGCTTATATCCCAACACCTTTTGGAAGGTCGAAAGAAAACAGCTATTTCTGAATTTTCAAAAGCCTGGAAGGGTTTGTTACTGTAACTGCTCCTCCTAACTTCCTGCCTACAAATGATAGAAAGTCGTTAATGAGGCTGCCATCCCTTTGTAACCTCTTCTTCTGATGTCTGGGTCTGAAGCATCCAAACAGAACCATTATGAACAAACGCCCACTTACACTGTTGGACTAAGCAGGATCTGCAAATGTTAATTCTGATCCTGTGGCTTGGCACCAGTGCTATCATGTATGAGCAAATATGACATAAGAATAGAAGTGCAGAGGTATATATTTATATGCTCCAAGTAGGCTTAACTTTACACTTCTACCTACTTTACACACTACATATAAGTCTTGGGGACTGCTTATCACAGATATGTTCTAGCATGCAGTTGCTACAAACGTATCATACCAGCTTTCAAAAACACTTCCTACATGTCCAAATAACACCATTTAAGTGAGACAGATAGAACGTCTTTAGCAAGAAAAGTGGTAGGCAGAAACCCACCACAGGACAGCAAGTAAACCAGCTGTCAGGCCACCCACTGAGATATAGGAGACCCAAATGCAATTTCTTGCTGCAACTCAGAGGAGCACTCTGAAGCTCTTTCTCATGTTCCATAGAGCGTTCCCTCTTGGTTCCACTCCCGGCTAGGAGGCTGGAGTCATCACCACCTCATCTTCTGTGACTTGGAGAAGGGCTGCTGCCTCCCTTGTCAATCTAATTTAGACCTCCAAGAACTCCAGAAATGCTGAAATGGGCTGTCTTGACATCACCAGAAAATGGTGTATGTGAAAAAAACAACATACTGAATTTGGACTGAACTCGCAAGCATTTTCGGCTGTCTCAGAACATTTCACCCTGTCAATGATCCAGTCAATGATCCACTGAGAAAGATGGATCCTGGACACAAGCCTAGCTAGGACCCAGACCCATTCATGACTGCTCTGCCCTCTCCACTGTACATAAACTGCTATACACTTTCCAGGCTATTTTTACAATCCAACCAGCCAGATCTTTGATGTTTCTCTCCTTGCTGCTCCTGGAATCCTTCTTTAGTTGGCAGAATTCAAAAAAGGTTCAAATCTAAGATGAGGTGGTTTGCTGAATTAAGATCTTAAGCATTATAGCTGGTATGGCTTTTCCACTTCTATCCACACAGACGTACACAGTAATTCCACCAGCCTTTCAGGTCAGGCACATGCAGCATTCACCTATTAGCACTGCCACATGAACATCAGAAAACCAACAGTAATGTTTATCAGGCAACTTCTTGCAGAACTCTTCTGTTTTTAAAAATAACATATTCCCTATATTGGGGATACAGTATAAAGCAAACAGTTTCATTAAGAAAGCTGTTTCAGAAAGATGGCAGCAAGATGAAAGTATACAATCATAGTAGTGCTGCAATGCTAATAAAAACCCCAGCTACAGTCATCTCCTAAAGCTAACTTCAAGGGTTTGGCACTATGGGCATCATGTAGGAGCAGACACATCAGAAAAACAGAGGTTCAGAAGTAGACTTTTTGGACTGCAATTCACATCTAAAGATGAACTACAGTAAGTAGAGTTGTGTTGTCAACAAACCTGTGTGTCGTCTTTGGTGCCGTTTGAGTTGGTCTGAACGAGAAAATCTCCGTTCACAGTCCTTAAAATCACACTGATAAGGCTTTTCACCTGTAAAGGACAAACAGTTTATCAGAACATGTGGCTAGATGAGGGAACACATCAGCTAGAATAAGATGTAGACTTCTCTACTGCCTAAAGCATCTTAGTGGTACCCCAGGACTCATGTGCTATAAACCCATACAGCTGTTGGGATCAGTGGGGAAAGGCTGGCACCATTCTACTGCATCCACACTTATAATGAATCTGTTCATTCTAAAAAAATAGCCCATTAGGTTAAAGCTACAAAAAATTTCCAGTTGCATGATTTTTTTGTTATTGTTGCTTTCTGCTGGAAAAGAACAGAAATCTCTTGGTTTATATTTCTCTGAAAGCCATATTAAGCCCTTTCTACCTGTTTCAGTAATACGTATTCTGTACAAAGGAACAACTTGCAGTTTGCTGTAAATCGTATTTTAAAGCAAAACCTAAACAAATGGCATCCATGTAGGTGGCAATTTTAACCACCCTCAATGAATTAAAAGAAACTGAGCAAAATTCAACCACAGAAAAACACATATTCTTTCCCAAAACACAAATGATGTTTCTTCCATGAAGCACCATTAAATAGAACTTCTCATGTAGCTGCACACCTCCTGCAGGCAAGCCTGTGAATTATTGCAAAGCCTCCTGTAAATATAAACTCCTTCTCCACCTCCCATGCAGCTCAGCAGAGATCCTTGGGATGGCTTTTCTCTGGGACAAAAAGTGAGATTCTGGCTTTTCAAAAAAATGAACCCCTTACAAGCTAGTGTCTCAAATGAATGTGATTTTCCACCATGGCAAAGGACCAACAATATACACATGCAATATACACATGCAAAAAGAAGTGTAGCAATCAAGGAGCTTCAGGAAAGAGAGAAACACTGCTGGCATGTAGCATACCACAAAGTTGGTGAAATTCCGCCAGCACACAAAAAACTAGTCCTCATGCCGCTACAGGAGTAGCTGTATGATCTTTCAGATCTGATTCACACACTGGAACCCTGCAAAAGCCTCAGATATAATCACATTTATCCCTACATAAGGTCTGGTGACAGTGCCACAGCCCTGCACAGAGGCCTCAGCACAAGAAGTAATGAAACATCTCTCACTCCAAAGCTGGGAGAATCCTGGGTTTTATCTGGAAGGTACACACAAGACCAGCTGGGACCTGCTTTGTCTACTGTGGAAAGCTGAGATCTGAAACAAAGATCCGGTAGGAAGGACCTAAGGAAAAACACGAGCTGACGTGGGTAGTGGGGTTAATTTCTCTGGGTATATTTTTAAAAACCTATCCCTTTCATAAATCTCCACAGCAAGTTCCCGCATTTCCGATTTTATTATGATGAGGACATCTATTCTGGTTGCACTGGTATTCTGAGATACCAGTGCAAACCAGTTTAGTTTAAAGCAGAAGCCTTCTGACCTAGGTCATAGCAGGTCATAGCAGGTCATAGCATAGAGCATAAGCAGCATGTTAAGGATAGCATTCCAAATTCATACCAGTGTTACTAAAATCAAAATCTTACAAAAGCAACTAAATCTGCAAGAACAAGCTAACTTCCTGTGCCAGTCACCCAAAGGAGTTTACTGATTCTCAGACCTAGGTGTGGACAATTTCCATGTCTGCTGTGCTTAATTTATTAGCATAAGGGATTAAAGTTGCCACAGGTGTTTGAAATAGCTCCGTACACTTTGACCGCGTGGACTCCCCAGTGGGTGCCTGTTTTTCAGAAACCACTTACTTCCAAGGAATTCAGCCCTTTGGCAGATTTAAGAGGGGGAATGTCAGCAGAGCAGAATGCAGTGACAGGGTGATTGTCTTCTAATTGCAACATAAACGCAGAGGATGGTTAAGGAGGTATTTGAATAAAACAGTATAGTGGGTCTGATGGCATGCACACAAAAGTATTTATTTAAATACTTTGGAATACAACCTTGATTAAATTAAGGACAAATTTGACCAATGCATATATTGAAGGAATCAATCCAAGATGCTTACACAGAAATATTGATGACATTGCATAGAAAACAAAAAGCAAAGAAACAAAAAGAGGCATCCTAATCTCCCTTTCCTTCTACATCTTCCACATCAGCTAGTGCCAAGCAAAATGCCTGCCAAAGCCAATTGTCACATACCTGTTACCTCCCAGAAGTTCTATCAGAACAGGACAACAGAAATGTCCTAGATTAGAAATCGTCCGTGAGTACCTCATTATACCAGTATACTGAGAGGGGGTGGAGCAGTGTCTAGTTTCCCCAGCCCTATTAAAGCCTCTCCAGTAAAAGGCTAGGGTCTCTCACCATATGAAAACTAGCCCATAATGTTGGCACCTTCCTACGGGACCACATACAATTTCAAAACAAAACAGGAGATGGAGCTTCCCCGGTCCTTCTACCTGCAACTCGGAGGTTTTCAGGATTACTTATATTTCATTATTGAGAGAGGGCACACAAACAAAAGGCTAAACTCAGTGCATAATGGAGTAGTCAAGATGAGAGAGGACAGAGAAATAGCAGTCCTTTAATATTTAGGGAAATATTTAGAAAAAAATAAAGGTCAACAATGGCAAACAAGTATGAATCAGCCTTTGCACATATTGCAATAAATGCTTTGAATAAAATAAACCTATTTTTTCAAAAATAGTTAAACCAGAGGAACCCGCACATTTTCTCTGGAGCAAATTCATATGCTCAGACGCATGGGAAAACAGAAATCCCTGCTGCTGTAGCAGCTGCACAAAATACTCACAATCATTGCGTTTAATTACAGAGTGCTACAAGAGCAAAAGCCCACTGCTAACAAGAAAGCATGAGGAGAGCAGGCTGATTTCAAAACTAGAGGCTGCAAACCTGAATGAGAATCTGAAGTTCTATACTCCATGCACCAATTTAAGCCTTTTCTTGTACACGCACTTAATCACACATGCACAACCCTGTAATCACAACTTTACCTCAATAATAACATGTTTCTATTCAAAATAATTTGTTTTAGCAAACGCAGATAAAATGTGTGTCTCTATTTGGTCGGGAGCCTTTATAGATAACGTTTTCTGTCATCTTCACACTGTAGTTCAGATGTGAGATGTCATTATTGTTTTGAGACTAATCTTGTATTTTAAATACATAAGTTTATCATCTCTGTACACAGAGGACATAGCTCTGTCTTTCAAAGATGGTGTTATGATGAACTGCACTAATGACTGCAAAGCACTTAGCAGCATGGTGGCACATACCATACTATTTTTGTCAAAGCAAAGAAATCATTGTTAGATGATTAGTATAAAAGTCATGATTAGACTGTGTTACTTACACCCCCCAGAGCCTCAGAAATTCACCACCGAGACCTGAGTCCCCTACCACGTAAACGACAACCTTCATCAGTTACAGATTCTCACACCTCACTGTAGAAGTTCATACCCACAGTTGAGCATATTTAGGCTGAAGAATATCCCTGGCAAGCAGGCAGAGGGTATTTTCTCTGCAAAAATGCTCAGCTTTCCATCAGGATAAATCCAATTTTTCCAGTGTGTGGCACTGAACCCAAAGGGTCTCTAGCAAGAATGCTGTTTCCACCGTAAATGAAATTTATGGAGGTCTAGACGTCAATTTGTTTCTGCAAAGAAGTCTCTGAAGTCTGCCACAGGATGACAACTCACATTATTTGCTGTACTGTTGAAAAATTAGATGTATTTTTGCATTTCCTTTCAGAGGCCTATCTACTACAGCAAAATACACCAAGATAAGAAAAAAGCTTTTTTGGCTGAACATGTTTCAATAAAGGCATTGTTAACAGTGGATAAGCAGTCATGGAAGGTACAAAATGTCAACATATTTTCAACTAACGCAATGTTGAAACATTGGTAAAACTGATTACAGAATCCAACTTTGTGTTTCAGGGCCCTGCTTGATTTTGGAATACTGCAACTGGTGAAGAATAGAAGATCTTATGAGCTGGCCCTCTGCATTATAGTATCTGCCTATTATAGTAAGGAAAAAGATAATCAAGAGCCAACATTGTTCTGCAAAGATACTATCTGCTGGTATAATACTGGATATATGTAACAGCTTGTTTTAAGATCCTGTGGTCATCATTTTAAAAACTGCCCTAGCACTACACGAAGAAAGGTGGAAGAGCTTCAAACCCACAAGCGCATCCAGAAGCACCGTACAGGAGGACCAGTAAAATTCATGTTGGCTGTAGAGAGTTACACCAAACACAACCAAATTATCCTTCACTTGAGCTGACATCTGACAACTCTCCTGACTTCAGACTGCCTTGTCAGGATTCCTCCCCATCAAAACACTGAAGCAGAAGAAGACACATATCCCTTTGTTTAGTAAGAGTATTAGGTGTTCTGTTTGCCAACTACTACCATAACTATTATCAACAAGACAAGCACTCCCCAAAGTTAGGACTAACAGACACAGGAGGAGACAAGAAATGGAGATCATCATATTCTAAAGTCTCTAGAGGAACTGGAAATTGGTAAGTAAAATTTCCAGACCATAATCACAGGAAATGGCTAGCAGCCATTCAACAGGCTGAGGACAAAACCCTGCCAGGATGACGAAGAGGAGAACTCCTTTCTGATCCTAAACCTGAATGCATCACCTAGGCGAGTTTCCAAGTAGTCCTCATACCAGCACTGCACTATCACTTGCTTTATCCTCTCGAGCTGCAACCAACCTCAAAAGCTTACAAAGTCTTATCAATGGCAATGCTTGTATCAGCAAATACAAGGCTTGGGAATCAAGTTGCCCTGTGTGTTATGGAAAGTAAATTGCAAAGATTGTCAACACACCAAAATAGAGTGGCAGAAAGATCTGGGCCCACCTGTATGGAAGAGATGTTTGAGGAGAAAAAAAGGAGTTCTTCCTCTACCCTGTTCCACTATAGCACAAACCAAAGGAGGGGCATGTATGACCTCAAAGACAACGGGAGAAGTCTCTCCAGAGGTGTCAGATGGTCATAGTCCTAATCCCCTACCCCTGTGTGTTTTGGGGCTCTTGTGACTCTGCATGCCTAGATCATATGTGGTATAATTCTGCAAATCTTCAGTTAAGGAAAAAAAAAATATCTAAGCTGAAGTCCTTGTGATACATCCAGGAATAACATTGCAAAAGCCAAGCAACTAAAGGGAATAAAATACAGGACCAGAACAAATAAATTATGACTGTTAAAATACAATTTAGGAATGAAAGAAATCATGATTATGGGAAAAACTCTGAACTGTTTAGGCATACTTCAGAAAAATACTGCAGTTAACGGACCCCAAAAGATCGCCACATTTTCTTGTTTCCAATTTATTTACAGATAATAGAATAGCATTTCTGTAGACCTTCATCTCTAAAGATTAAATTCCAGTTACCATTTGAATTCTCTTGAATGTGTAATCTGAGCAACGCTGAAGATGTCTATCTGAATATTTTGCGACTGGCCCATTCAGAGATTGAAAATCCTTTGTAATGCTAATTTCTCACAATTGTATTTTACACAATTAACTAATGTCACCACATGGTCCCCAAAAGGAAATGTTATTATGAAACGCCAGACAAGCTGCCAGGTCATGCAGTATGAGCTTCCCTCCCCTCATCCGTTTCACCCCTCTGATCTCCTACCAGGTTAATGGCCAAGTGAACATCCATATTTACAGATTTTATCCACAGATTTTTAGATTAGCACAGAAAGAACTGTCTAAATGAAAATACAATAGGCAGTCCAAAAAATTTATAAGAGGCATATCTAAAGGTTTATCATAATTCTACATTTCCAACAGAATAAATCTCCCAATAGGGAAAATAACTTTGTTTACTCTTTGGCAAGGTGCATCAGGGCATTTGATTTTCACATTTTGAGATAGAACATACATTGCCTGAACTCAGAAAGAATCCAGATCTTAGCCTACAAGTGACTGGCTTCAGGCTCAATTCTTCATGGAAAAATGATGTTTGAGGAAACTCATTTGCCAATCCCTGCCTCCACCCCCAACCAGAAAAGGCTTCCTCAGGAGGACAAGAGGCTGCTAAATGTCTAGGTTCCTCTTGCAGAGGAAACTTCTTAATAGTTAACAACAGTTAAGATTTGGAACAAGCCTTGATGCTGCCAAATGGAGGGGACAGAGACAGGGACAAAACTATTCACAGCCCTGAATGATGCTCTGTGACAGTAAGAGAGGGAGGGAGTCGATCTTCCTGCTGTCAGCACTGCTCTGTGTTTTTCTTCACTAGATTCAGTCTTCTGCATCCAGAAGGATTGCCCAGCTGAGAGAGCACATACATACTCATCTGACAGACTCTGTCTGCCCCTGACCTGGCAGATCATTTCTTGCACCTTATGCTATTTTGAAACCACCCTACCCACTCTGCTGTCCAGTGCTGTGATGTGATTTATACCAACCCATGCTGACACTCACCAGTGTGCTTTCTGCTGTGCATCTGTAAATGGGACAACTTAAAGTATCTCTTGTTGCAGCCAGGGTACGCACACATAAAGGGACGTTTTTCATTTGTCTCACTTGCTGATCGGACAATAGTCGGAGCTACTCCCGGCACTCGTCGGACATCCTACAACGACAGAGACTTGCTAATGTAATGTGCATGTTCTCAAGCTTTTACCTAACACATTCAAAGACAAACAATCAGAGGCACTTCTCCAGGACAGAGATATTTAAATACACTGCAAACTGGCAAGTTTATATTACTCTACTTTAATGAAGTACAACCTTACTATACCTTAATGTGTTAAACTCTACTTATTAAATTCTCACCAAATATTGATGTGCAAGTTTAAATGAGCCACATCCTGACTACACGTATAATCACACAATTCTGCAAGAACACTCATTGGCATATAAAGTAGTTTTAGGCTTATAGTAGTGTAAGAGGTATGAGCATGAGCCAGAGTAGCATTATCCTCTTTAT
The DNA here is from genome assembly GCF_004027225.2 of Strigops habroptila. Lineage (NCBI taxonomy): Eukaryota > Metazoa > Chordata > Aves > Psittaciformes > Psittacidae > Strigops > Strigops habroptila. Next base: position 60,852,863 of record NC_046358.1, on the reverse strand, counting down.
TTTAAATATTCATATGAAGTTTAAGGACAGGGAAATTAACGTATTGGGTTAACTCAAACTAGTAAAAAACAAAACAAGAAAGTCTGTCTAGGTGGAGCTGGTGGATAGTTCAGCCTTAATGCATTTTGACCACTGCCACAATGTTCCACCAAAGATGATCTTTTCCTTCTGGAACAATTAAATTCCTTAAAGAATGTCAACTGTTTACTTTTATTCACTCCACAAAGCTGCTATTTCTGAGAACTTGCCACTGAATAATGACTTGTTAAACTGTACAGAAAAGGAAAAGAAGATGCTATCTACAAACACTGATGTACGTTGACAACGGAGAGCAACACAGAAGAGAGAGATACTATGTAATGACTTTGCCATCAGTTTTAAGAACGTATAGCTTTTACAGTGGTATTTATTGATGATATGGCTTTCAGAAACGGAGGAAGTTAATTCCCTTGAATGGTAAGTTCCTTCCAAATATTCGCTAATTACTCAGTCATTAGGAAACTATCACTTACTATATTTTGTTTTAAGGAAATATGTTTGCATTAGTAAAGTTTCAGAAATCTGTAAAAGCAAAATGTCATCTAACACTTTTTTGTACATAGTTATCAGTAGTCCATTGTAACCACAGAAGCTTCACACAACCAGAGTGACTAGAGCTAGGAGGTGGAAACTGGATCATATGTTTTGGTACATCCTGAGAGGCTGGTAAGGAATATTGCCCTTCAGACATACCTTAGAAGAAGAAATAAACAATTCTAAATGACTGCCAGAAAGAAATCTTACACTGTACTTCAATGGCTTCAGTGGAGTCAGGACACTCCATTAAGCATTTCTTGATAACAGAGGGAAAAAGCAAACCAAGGATGGATTTATAAATACCAGTGAAATAGTAAACAAACAGTATAAACAGGCAGCAGTTTTACTTCCCTAGGAAGAATGTCCTACCATACTCACTTGTATGCCTCTAAAAACTCCGTGGGTGTGTATTCTGTATTGGGCCCCACAGCTGTACAACATGGGAGCACTGTGGTTCTCATTTTCATATCCTGCCGTATGGCTGTGAATAAAGAGGGGAGTAATGGGAAAATGAAACATTTTTCAGTACTCAGCTCCATGTGAGAGGTTTCATTTCTTAAGTCAGTGATAACGCATGCAGAGTTCGCTTTCATAGCCCGGATATCCAAGTTCAAATGCAATTCACCGAAGGAAGCCTGCTCTACCTTCGGGTGGCTCTGCTCCCGCTGGCACAATGCACTGACTCCATCCATACATCTGTTAGTATCCACTACGACAGCCCAGTAAAAAAAAAAAATTAAAAAATTGTCATGATTTGAACTCTGATGTATTTCCACAAGGATTTTAGGTAAGAGGGAAAAATCCACGTAGCAGCATGACTGTGTCATGTGCACATGTACACATTATTTATCAGTTAAATGTGGGGCTGGCTATTGCCAATATCTTTTGGAATGAGCAAAATGCCTCAAGTTTCACATTAAGTGCAGTGGATTTTTGTCAGCACCTCATGACTCAGATATTACCAGATACTACCAAGAAAGTGATGACATTTATAAGAATAGCAGTCATGTACTCATAAACAGAGATTACAAATCAGTGTCCAAACTATTTATCCTACATATCAGCTTGCAGGATGCGCTACAAATTACCCCCTTATAAAAATACAATTAAAAAGCCAAAACCAGCCTCTCCCTACCAGGTATTTACATATCCTACTGGGGTAAATCTTCAAGATTGCTCATGCAGCATCATCACAATAGTTTAAAAAGTTTGTAGCCTTTGTTGTGTTTTGGGGGTGTCACAACCATATGTTCTATCTAGTTATATTCTTCAAAAGCCTATCTTCTCCTGTCCAGAACGTTAGGAACATTGATGTGCTTCCTGTGTGCAACCTTCTTAATGTCAAAATTACATAGATAAATTTGAGGGTTTAGTTTTAAATGTGTATGTTACATTAGTGTGGACATTGACACATGTATTAATATACATTGGCAGCAGTAGGTGTTCATGTTTTATACTGCACTAGAAATCAGAAAGCCCAGAACAAAGCCCAAGGGCACACAGCTAGGGACAGAGATGGATACATAGGATGTTATCCCAGTCTTTGCCAAATGCTTGCAATAGCAATTTGAAGGGATCCCTGAGGCCCAGGCTCTCAATTTCACTGGTCCTTCCTTTCTCTTCACTCAAAGTTCATGTGCAGAGTAGAATTACAAGGAAGTCTTAAACCTCTTACGCGGTTTGCAGAGCAGCCAGAGAAACTGGAATGCAGGAAATGTCTAAACGGTTTGTGAACCTGACTAAGCAGGAGGAAGCAGGGTTTGTGAACAGCTCCTACTGCAGCCTGTGGGTTGCATTCCTCAGTACTTGTCCCCATAGTGGCTTGAAGGCTGCCACCTGGCAGATGACGTCCTTTACATCAATCCCTCTCCTGCTTAAAATACCAGTTTCAAACCCTGGCTCCACCTGGCTATTCAAATCAAAGGCTACACCTTTTAGGAAGGTACTCTCCGTTTATTTAAGTGGCAAACAGGTGATCATACTGAATTAAGTTATAGGGCAGCAGCAGGAAATGCTCTCTCATGTAATAACAGATAAAGGAAGATCCCATTATCAGATTAAACTCTAGATATGTACCACAAATTTCAGCATTAGTTACCCTAACCATGTAACCTCTCATTCACGCCTGTACCAGCCACCTTACACATTACAATAAACAAGAGACACATAGATAAGAGGATTTCCCAGAGCAGAAACTTTAGAAGGAATATGTAGTAAAAGCTGATGCCATAAAATACAGCCTAACACTCCCTCCAAATTCACATGGTTTGCATCTTTCAGTGATAACCATTTCTGCAAAGACCAGTCAGTTCTGAAATAATCCCTCTCAGGAATAAGAAGCAGACAAAGACCCTGCCTGTGCCCTAAGGAATGGCTCTAAGTATGGGAGGTATCCTCCAGATGATCTCCACCTCCAGTTTATTACACAGCTGGGAAGCCCTCCTCAGCATGCAGCCTTTTTCACATTTCCTCCCATTATTTCTAGTCATACTTCACTAAAACTGTACACACAACTGCAAAGCCTTGAAGAGTAAAACCTGTTTTCTGAGCCTCTTGACCCATCATATACTAAGTGCTTAACCAATCCCCTAGGAAAAACACTTCAACAACCAGTTTCCATTTTACACTGGGCGCATTTCCATCGACATTGGCTGGTACTCAGCGTGGTCATATGGATGATGACAGCAAAATGGATCACGTGAGATTTCTTGGTTAAAATGCTATTTATTCACTATGAAGCCTTATGGAATAATCTGACTTTCAGGGAAACGGAAACTACAGGTGAATCTTTCCAGTCAGTGGAGAAACTGGAATGCTGGAGTTTTCACCACTGCTCACTTGAACTTCAATCTTCACTCTCCACCGACAGTCACCTCACTGTGAAATACATTTTTTTCTTCCAGCCTCTTTTCCCAGTGCAGCCATGATGTCTGCCACAAACTCTGTTGCTCAGCTGGCTTGTTGCATATTGCTGCTAAAATTTATATGCTAAAATAAACGCAGATAGAAGAATTGATTTATAAATCTCTTAAGTACATTACTGAAACTCTACATACAAGAGATAATGATCAGATGCAATGCCACATACGTGAGCGATACCAGTCACTGATGAATTTATACCTGCAGTGCATTAACTAAATGGAAATCTTAAGCAGGTAGGAGACGCCTTAACTTTCATCTTTTCTAGTCAGGTATTCTATGTTTAACTAGGCAAAGAGATGATGCCTTATACACTTGGGCCACCAAATCTGTAAGTGTAATAATGAAAAATTATCCTGATAGACTTTCAGAACTAGGTAACAGGCTAGATCTCCACCAAAGCAATGCAATGTGTCCACCCCAGATCCACTAACAATATATGCATTATAAATTAAAAAAATCATAGAATCACAGAATGGTTTGGCTTGGAAGGGACCTTAAAGATCATCTAGTTCCAACCCCCAAGATAGCCAAGAAGGTACATTAGAGATTATATTGTGCTGTTCACATGAACAGTGATAATCCAAGATAGGTAAACACTGATACTTGGGGAGAGACAGGCTTCTGGGACTGGGACACAAGAGCTCTCCCAGCAGGATGGGCTGCTCAGGCGACACCAGAGCAGCCTAGAGAACTGCCAATGGAGCCACTCACTACCCTGCTGCAATCGCACTCAGAGCACGGCTGAGAGCACGGCCAAAGCTCCTACACTGGGCCTTCCCCTGCTTCAAGGGCTGAGCAGCCAGCTAAAGCCAGGGGGATAACACGGTTGAGTTAACCAAATAAAACAAAAAATCCCCAGTAAGGCCCAGAGTTACAGTTAGGAGAGACATTAGACCGATCCTGCCACAAGTCCTAAAAGAGTAAAAACTAAGCAAGGCCAGATGCAGCCAAACTGGCCTGCCAGGACCCGACAGAAATCTTTGTTGGAGCAAAGACTAAAGGACTTAGCCTCATAGTCTAGTTCTGCCTTTACTTTTAAGCACACAGCTCCCTTCGGCTTCAATGGGAACTGCACAGAGGCAGAAATGGACTATAAATACATAGAATTGAAGTTAGCTGGTGAAAAAAGGGCTCAGTATATTTTGTTCTCTGGTTCTAGGCAGCCAGAAGCAGACCTGGAAACCTGGCCATAAACCCTATCTCTAGATAACTGGGAAACAAAGACTGATACTTCTGCAACAGCACCCGCTAAGCAGGCACAATGTCCTGCAGAGGGTTTAAAAGTGCTCTCATTTACCATTAGCCCAGCAAATCCTTAACACTCGGAGAGTAGCTCTTTTAAAATGATTAATCTCAGAGTTGTACAGATTGTACAAAGATTAATAAAAATGAAGGTTTAACAGATGAGAATGTGTGATGAAAAACAGAACAGCTTTAGAGAGCTGTATCAATCTAAGTGGTTATAAAAAAACCTCATAAAAGATGACATTCTAATCTGAATATTTTAAAAAATAATCAAGCTGCAATTTCTCTCTCACACCATTTTTACTTTGCTAAACTGAAATTGCCTGTCTAATGTATAAAGCAGTTACAACTTAATCTGAAGAGTTAAGCTTTTTATTATTATTTCATAAACCAAAAAAGGGAAGCTTTAGGGCATGCTGAGGAGAGTTAGAAAATTTCAGATGAAACGTGAATGCACATTAATTCATGAGATTCAGACTTGGAAGAATAAAAAAAGCCAGAAAGCAAGATTACATAAACCAGGCACCACATTAAGCCTCAATTTAATTGTGTTTCAATGCAGGAACAGGAATTTTAGGGTTTAGAAACAGAGCCAAAAATGAGGCAAAGTGAGGGTGTGGGCTAGTCCTGTTGATAACGGAACATAAAGGAAGAGAAGTAGAGTTAATTCTCGCTGCTAAAATATTTACCATCCTAGCACCCTGGGAAAAATATGTATGGAGACAGCAAAAAGATTCTGATTAGTTATAGAGAAGATCATGTTTCTGCCTGTTTTTTGTCTAATACTATTATGGAGGGTGGAGTATAAAGCTGCATTTTTATCTGCACTTTCCGAGGCAAAGGAATACTAAAACATGTGATTTCACAGATTACAGTCCCTCTGCCATCTCCAATGAGAAAACCGGCTGGCTAATGAAAGGAAGGCACTGGATCTTCAGGGGACCCTCATCTCTCCTACTTCAACAGTCTTTGTTTGGTTTGGGTTTTTTTACCATTGACCTGAGTGGAATCAGGATTTCACCCAACACTTCCCTTCAATGTGAGACCCTCAGCTACCAGTGGGAAGGGGGAAATTCAGTATTAAAGACAATAGGTTATTGTCCACTTCCAATTCACCTTGAATGCAGAGCTGAACCCAAGTAGGAAGTTTTGCACCTCCAAATTTTACTAATACCGGCAAAGCTAAACAGAAAAAACTTCACAATTCACTCCTAGACAAAATAAGTGTTCACTGTCTTGTTTCAGATGCAGCCTTAATATCATTCTACACAGGTCATACCTAATCTTCTTTCCAAACAGCAACAAAGTTTCATGGAATGTGACAACTATTTAACACCCAAGCAAAAACAAAAGGGGAAAAAAAACCAACCAAACAAAATTTGTCTGGTTAGATACTCAATTTCAGATGACTGTTTGACTGTTGGAAGTATGGATCAAACCTTTCTACTGGAGCAGCTAAAGAGACCACTGGGCAATATTTCTGTTAAGTCTTGCTGTTGGGTATGTGGCTGTGCTTCTTGTCTACCATGCCATATCATTTCCTGCTTGGTATAAGTTTTTTTCCATGTCACTTTTATACACAGCTCTTGAAATATCAAGGAGGGTTTTATAGTCCTGAGGTCTACCTCAGCAACACCACTATGAAGGGAAGCAGTATTTTCAACATTGGACAAATAAGAAAGCAACACCAAAATATTAAGGACAGAAAGGTGTCCACTAATGTGGGACATCCATTTTGAGATGTCTGGGACCTGAGTTCTCAGGGTAACAAGCGAAGGATCCAGTGACTTTCCTGCCACAGTGTAAATCTGATCTCAGCTGCTCCAAACAAAACACCACAGAATGAGGAACAAACCTCAAACAGTCTGAAGAGGTAAAATTCAGTCCCATGGTGATGTTCACTACCATAACCATGATGCTTTCCCTTCAGATCCTTGAAGCTGCCAGTTTGTGTGACAGCTCTGGCAGACAACAAGCCAGCTCTCCTTCATCTACCCCAAGTTCAGAAGGCGAGAGAGAAGTCCCTGGACAAACAGACAACATGTAACCAACACAATAGCTCACACAGCACTCTTCTTCCCTCACACGAGTTACAAGCACAACTTGAGCTCAGTCTTTGGCATTCAGAACCTAAGTGACAATCTACAACACAGATTCAAGTCACTTGGACTACATGTTATCAGGGGCGGGTGTTCTTCTCCAGGGACAACTCCTCACAGAAAGGAGCTCAGTTTGGGTCGTCAGGCCTCCTGCTGGTTTGCCAGCACATAAAAACCTCTAGAATTCATGGCTGCAGCCTTTTCTATCTCCTTCCACATTTACACATCTCTCCCCCTCCCCTGCCAGTCTATCACGCTGATGTACTCTGCCAGGAGACAACTCTAATCACCTTCCGTGTGTCTCTTCACCACTTAGCGGCTGGCCAGGCACTCTACTCCATACCTTTTACTGCCCACCTCTGTCACTCCAGTCATGCCTTCTGCACTTCCTTATGCTTACACCTACTGAAAGCACTCAAAGACTAAAACTTCCCAAGATGAAGAAACTTTTTTCCCTCAGTTCCAATATCCAACATTAAAATATCCTGAGAGGAAAAAACAATCAGGAAGAAGAGTCTTCCAAAGCCTTAAAGCCATGGGCTAAAGCAGGCTCTCAGCAGATAAATTCATTCGATAGGTTAGGTGGCAGACTCTTGCTTCTGACCACACACAAACAGGACTGTTCATAAACTTGCAGCTCAGTGGGAATGATCTTCACAATACCTGAGAAGGACACAACTTTGGCCACCTGACACAGTATTCCTTGCCAAATTCCAAACTTATAATCTGGAGTGAGGAGATCAGTCAAACATTGGCAAGAATGTAAACAGCTAAAACCAGAATGCTCCCAGATAAACTGCTAGATAACTCAAGCACAGAAGCTGCTAACTAACTCTACCTGAAATGGGTGGCAACACCTTCATTCCAGTAGATTAAATTTATGCTGAAGAGGAACCCAGAAAGCAAGCTGCTGAGCTGGTCTGCTAACAAGTGTAAAGTGTATGACCCAGAAGTTTCATGTAATCGTAGAGTTCTCTAATGATTTGCAGAACCTGCTGGTAATGTTTTCAACCTTCTTATGATGTGCAAAAGTCTTAACGAGGCCAGGAAGAAGTGCTGGGGAGAACCCAAAGCAAGGAGCTAAACAAGGACTGTCATCGTTGGACACAATCTAGAAGCTCCATATTTCAACAGAAAGATCAATTCCAAAATTCTTAAATTACAACTACAAGATTGAGAAAAGCATCTGAAATACTAAACGCCTGGGAATCACTTATGAACAGTTCATATATTTTAGAGATGTAAATCTTGGGAAGAATACCTTATGCTCATGGCAACTGAGATTGGAGGTACTGTGTATTGTAACTCTCAGCCAGAAAAGACAGATAACTATTTTGGCTCATATTACCAGTGATGAGGCTATGTCTAGCACTGATTTTCCACAGATTCTACAATCTTGGCCTATACCAAAACTTTCAGCTTTGTTTTACCATAGATCATTCATCTTGATTTCTCCCCCCTCCCCTTTCATGAATCCTAGGTCACATACTTTACACTGCTAACAGTCTGACTTCTGGACAAGTAAGAAGCCATTTATTTTGTTCAGTACTCTTTTAATATTTCTATTGTGTCAGGTTTGGGTTGGTTTTTTTTTCACTGAGTTCCCCAATGAATAACGTCTTCCTTGCTTTAATAACTTGGACCTCAGTCAAGGTTGATATGTTTCTCCATTCTGCAGGATATTTTCTTCAGAAGAGACAAAACAGTGTCTAATATTGTAATGACTGATCTTTAAAGGGTACAGTTTAAAAAGGAAATCAAAAACACTTATGGAAAAAATAAAGTAGGAAATAACCTTTAAAAAGAGAGGATTGGCAGCAAAGACACTGAACTGTACACAACTGAAGGACCTGGGGATCTTCTCCAACCACAGAACTCCTTGAGATCTCTTCAGGCTCAATTCTCCCATCCATTTCAGTACAGATAGTTTACTATGCTACTATCCTCTCCCTAACCTTCAAACACCATTTGTGAATGAGCTAGAAGCAGACCCATAATATCTTTTAACTTTATCATGCTACAGCATGGTACACCAAGTCCATCTTGAAGCAGCCTTCCATCTTAATGGATAACTACATGAAAGCATAAGTCTGTATGGGCTTTTCCAGACTTCTCCTGTTGTTCACTTGAGGCTGCACACACTTAGACACTGAGAAGATCTCACAGCAAGTTGGTAATACCTACCTTTGGTAGGAGGGGTTCAAGGCCAACTACCTACTCGGATCAGAGCAGGCAATCTTTGGCTTTACCTTGGGTAAGGACAAAAGGTGGCTTTTGCTCATGGTAGATGAAACATGGTGAAGATACGGTAGCGCACCAGCCCAACTCTGTCCTCTCGCGCGCTCCCCTGGTGCCAGGACTACTGGAGGCACCGGGCACCGGCTGCCGAGCGGCGCGGCCCCAGCCCCGGCCCGAGAGCTCTTTGCCGCCCTGCTGACCCCTTCCCTGTACTCCCCAGCACCCCGCCGTGGCCCCAGCGCCGGGCCCGGGGCAGCGGTAGGCCGGGGGCCGGCCCGCAGCACGGTACCCCCCCGCCCCGCGGCCGCCACCCCGGCGGGGCCCCGCTGCGCCTCGGGGCCTTTCCTGCCCGCCCAGCGGCAGGAAGCCCCGCGGGGGAGGCGGGCCGGAGCCTCTTCCCGGCAGGTGGGAGGGCGACAATGGCCGAGAGGAAGGAAGCCGGGAGGCGGCAGGGCCGGGACACAGGACGCAGGGCCTGGCGAAGGGAGGGAAAGGGAAGAGGGATGGTAGGAAGGGGCGACAACTAGACGAGGAGAGCTCGGAGGGGCCGCCGCTGCTCCGCCAGGACCGGCCCTTCCCCCGTGGAGCCCCGCGGCAGAGCAGGGCGGCTCTGTCGTACCTATGGCTTCATTTCGTAACCCCGAATCAGGCAGCACCCCAACGCCCCACTTCCCGTTTGTGAAACCGCGGTTACTCTGGCCAGGGGATGAGCCGCTGTCGGGACTGTCCGCGGCTTTTCGTGCTAGTGACCGGATCCAAGTCGTGAAATACAAGATGGAGTTAGCTCAGTAACACAGCCACGCTCGGGCAAGAGATTAAAAAGGAACAGAGCACCTTACCCCTTCAGCGTGGATCCCAAGTTCATTTGATTCCATGTCATGCACTCAAGCTGTGAGGTCATTTGGTACAAATTGTCACTGTTGTGAAAATACGGAGAATTAGAACTAACATCACAGCCATCAAATAAAAACCAATTCGTCAAGACAGCAGCATTTTGTTATTGGTTTTAAATATATAATAGCAGAAAGTTGATTTATTTTATATAATTCATTTTCTCGATGTATTGTGAATTTAAAACAAAAAATAAAAGTAAATGAGAAAAAAAAGAAGAATGGCTGTGGATCGAGAAGCCTCTTTGGGTCAGCAAACCTATCGATTTGGAAATAGACGGGAGCGGAGACAAGCATTTTTTTCTTTACAGAAAAGCCATATCCGATATTGACACGTTGAAATGAATGAAAAGACTCCGGGAGGCCCGGCGGGCTCCCGGCGCGGATTATGTGTTTGAAAAGGGCAGCTCCGTTAGCGGGTGTAAACGGGAGGGCGAAGGACCACGCGGCTAATGGAGCGGAACACCTATCGTGACTCCTGATGGATGTTGCTACACAGAGGGGCTTGACAAGCCCGAGAAAAATGGAGTGGCTGGGCGATAAGCGGAGCTCGCCGCTGGAGCAGGCGCGTTCCCAACGCGGGCAGCGGGAGCCCCGCGGAGCCGCCGGTGCCGAGAAGGGGCCGTGGCCGCAGCTCGGGGGCCCCCGCTCCGCGCCCTGCCCGCGGCGGGCTCCGGGAGCGACCCCGGAAAGGCCGCCCGCAGTCCGCGCAGGTCTGCCCGTTGGTTGATTAATGACACCTCCGCTCGCTGGCCTTACGCGGCGAATTTCTATCACTCTGGTAGTAGAGAAAGGTATTTTTTCTCCCTTATTTTTTTTCTTCGTGGCAGGTAGAAACGACCTAAAAAAATCAGATTCCAGTGGGAAGCTTTTGCATATAAAAACAAATTAAGTGACTTCAATCTCGAAGTATGCACAATATCATTTGTCAGTATCACTGGACGCTATTATTCATCCGTATGTCTGAAGTGCTATTATGCTACTACAATGTCCCGCATATCAGCTCAGGAATTGTTCAACTCTCCTGCAGTTTCCCCATTCGCAATAGCAGCCCGTGCTGGTCTGTGCCAACTACGTTTTGCAATTCCACGAATTCTTCCTGTAATGCTGCTGTAATTAATTCCTCCAGGACCCTGATTTTTATTAGAAGTGCCCGCCCGATGCATTTACAGCAGGAGATTTCCCTTTAACTTTCTTTCGCTTGACAGTTCATTTATAAGAGCCTCCCCCACAATATCCACTTTTCCCCCTCCTTTCCTTTTTCATAAAGCAATACACTTATTCATCTTGTCAGGACCTCGCAGCCACTGTATTGCATTGCTGCCTTCGAGTGATGGTGTCCGGTCCGAACCGAACGGCACCGCTCCGAAACCAGCGCCCGTCCAGTGCCGAGGGGCAGCTGCGGCTCACACCGCTCCCCGCCCCATCTAACGCCCGCTCTGCCTGGTTTGCCCCTGGGTCTGCAGCTCCGACGGCAGCTCAGCGGCGGAGCCTGGGCTGGCTGCAGCCTTTGGAGGCGCCCGGGGCGACCGAACCGTGCTCTGCCGTACTCGGTCCCTCCGGCCCGGGTGACCCCAGGAAAGACCCGCAGCCCCCGGGCCCCCCCCGGCCGCCCGCGGCAGTTGCGGTGGGACAGCAGTCGGGGGAGCGAGTGCCGGGGCAGTAGGCGCCCGGCTCGGACCCCACGTCAACCCGGCTTAGACCCCCGGCGCCGGGGCCGGGCGGGACGCGCTTCAGGTTGGGCAGAAGGAGAGGTTTGACTTGAGGTCCTGGGAGAGGACTCCCGCGGGATGCGCTGGGGCCTCTCAGCTATGCCGCGGCACCGGGGTGTCCCCGGAGGGGCACCCCCATACCCCTCACCCGGGTGCAGAGGGTGCCTGTGCCAGCTCTGCTGCGGCAGTGGGCCAGGGGGCAGATCTGTTTTCTGTGGAGATGCTGAGCGCACGGCCTTGCGAGGTTTATGCCTCAAAAAGCCTGGATTGCCCAAACTGTAGCTATAAACCATGCCCGGGGCCATCGGGACTAAACATCTCACATCTAGCACGGGACAGAGAGCAGGACACCTCTGACTCCATTTACGCCTCGCCATGGTTTGTTATTGACAGTACCGTGAGATCATCTCATGGAATTAACTGCTCCTCTCGAAATCTCGGTTTTGGATGAAGTTTGAATGATCAGAAGGAAAGCGGGGTCCCCGGGGATCTGCCTGCCCCGATTCCAATCTGAATCCTTGGCCCTCTGAACGGCCAAAGGGAAGACACTAAAAATAACTTATTTTCATTACAGAGATGCTTTTAAAGAGAAACGAGAGGAAGGGGGGGGACACATTTCTACAACGGGGATTAATGTAAGTTGGAGTGGAATAAAAGGAAGTCAACGCTGAGCAAAAAGGGAACTTAAAAGGAAACCAGTAGTAGATCATATAGAGTTTGTTTTGGCCTGCACTGCAGTATTACCGAGTTCTTGACCTCTGCACAGAAAGAGCTATAATCTGCACCGAGACTCCTCCACTTTTAAAGTCTCTGTAAGTGTGACTCACAGTAAATTTTCAACATCGAGCATGTTTACTACATTAAACAGCGCGAGGTAGAAAAGTTCACATCACCATTTTAATGGTCCCACAAACGCTAGTCATCTAATGCACACTTGCAATCTGCGCGGGTTTGTCATCCGTGTAGAGCCATCAACCACCGTCGCAGCGCTCCTTGGCAGAGGAGCGGGCTGCGCTGTAAACCGAGAGCAAGTAGTTGCCGAGGCGAGAGGTTTCGGAGATACTTTTCCTTCCTAGTAAAAGAATTACGATCATTTAACTGTTTCTTTCAAGCTGTCCCCTTCCCGAGCGCTTTTGCCTTGGTATGGGGGGAAGGCAAAGCTCTCCAGCCCTGGGGTACCTTCTGCTCCCCCGGCCCAAGGACCCTGCCGCTCACCCCCGTTATTCCCTGGCTGGGAAGCCGGCAGCGGTTTCGCGGCGGTCCCCTGCAACGGTGGGGCGACGAGGGGGTGGGTCCCTCCCCCATCTCCTTGGGTTAGCGCAGCAAAGATGAGAGACGGGGATGAGGGGGGAATGGCACGGCGGGATCCAGCGGACCCCAAACCTCGGTCGGGATGGGGTGGATAGGGACCTCAAAGGACTCCCGTGCGCTATCCGAGGAGAGGTGGCGCAGGGCGAACATCGGCGGTCGCATCCCGCCGCGGAAAGAGGCAACACCTCCGGTTCCAAACACCTCCGGTCCCCGAGCTCGCCACGCTGCTAATGGCGAGCGGGGACGGCTGCCGTCCTCAGCCGGTGCGAGGAGCGACAGGGGCCTCACACCGGGGCTGACCACCATCCCCTGCGCACCCCGCGCAAGAGTGCCATGCGCATCCCTGTCCCATCCATCCCTGCCGGCCCCGCCGCTCAGATGCGGCCACCGAGCCATCAGCTGTCGAAGCAGAGCTGACAAACTTTGCCTGAATGGCGAAAAACGGGAGAAATCTTCGCAGAGGAAGTACGGAATAAGTACAGTCTTTAAAAAAATAATAATAACGATTTGGCCAAATCAATATAAATGTGGATAAAGACAGGGCGGCCGTTTTTCAGGCCGCTGGAGATGTGGCTAAGGAGCCGCGTCCATTTATGCATCGTAACTACTCATCCCCTTTCTTGACAACACTTCCTAGGAAGTGCACTTGTAGTAGGAACGCCGTTTTTCCAGATGCTTCTGAACGTATGCGGGAGTGGATCATGGAGCTCACCCACCACCTCCTCGGGCTTGGATGCTGGAGCTCTGTGTAACAGGAGGTGCCCTCCACACGGTACAAGTGTGAGATTTAAGGGCTTAAATCCTTATCCTACAGAAGGAAGGAGCAAACCTCCCAGGGAGTGGCGCAGACCAAGGCCAAGGTCGGGCAGAAACCGGCCGGGTAGCGCCGCGCTGCCCATTCACGCTGGGATGCGGGTCCTGGAGCGCTAGGCGGGAGGAGGCGGCCGTGGGGCGATGCTGCCTGTGCTCTCCCTGCTCCGACGCCACCAAGGGACAGACACAAGGGAGGAGCTCTCGGCACAAGCAGCGCTTTTCCTATCGGAATCATACCTGCCGGGACGGGGCCCGCTCCGCTAAATGTACAAACGCCGCAGGGGGCAGCGGCCGCGGTGTTGCTGCCGCCGGGAGCCCCGCACAGGAGCGGGGCCGGGGGCGGCGGGGGGAGCCCCGAGGCCCGGCGGGGCGGGGGAGCGGCGGGCCCAAGCCCCCTTACAAACCGTATTTATAGATTTCCCCGAGCAATCTCTGCCGCTTCAGCGCAGGAGCTCGCCCCGCCAATTATTCTGCAAGCTAATCTCTCTGGATAGGCTTCTTTCCTTCCTTCATTACCTCATTCCCTCCTTCCCTTGACGTCAGCTCACGTTCATTAGCGAAGTGGCTTCTGGAAGTGACAGAATTTTGTTGTCCCACGGCCAGTGTTGATTAATCAGAGATGATATAACCGGCCTACAAGAGAAGCCGCTCGCTGCTTCCTTCACGGAGGCATATTGTTTTGTGTGCGAGGGTCACTTAGCAACTCCGAGCTACGGGACTGGCTCCAAGTTCATAAAAAGTTGAAGAATAAATTTTGGGCAACTTCTCTGCTCACTAAACACGTTGTAAAACTGCGAGAGACACTCCCGGCCCCCATGCCAGACCGAAGAGAACGGGAAGCCGTGCTTGCAACGGACCCGTCTACTGGCCAGGAGAGTTCGTGACTGCAGCAAGGCTCCAGACACACATTTCTCCCCGCAGGGAAACCCGACGGGTTTATTGTCTCGTTTTCAATAAATAACCTCCCTGCAGGTCATTCCTCGTGGCTCCTGGGAGCCATCGGAAGGGTTCTTGCTCTGCAAGCCGAAGCCCCTGGATGCGGCTGAGTTTTAATTGCCTGTACCACGTTCTGCCCGTCGCTGCTGCTCACCAGCGAGCGCTCCCGCATCTTCCCGGCCTGGGGGAAGAGCGCCTGGGAGAATCTCAGAGCCGGGAGCGGGGGAAGACACAGGGATCCCATGACCTGAGCGGGCTGTCCCCACTGTGCAGCGTAAGCCTAGGCGGGCTGCGAGGCCCGTGCCTGTCCCGGGCAGTGAGGGGTGCCCTGGAGCAGCGTTTGGGCTGCCCCGGGCGTTTCCCCCCGGCGCGGATAAAAAGGGAACGCAGGCCGGGCAGCCCGGCTCCCGCTCTCTGGAAGCAGCCGGCACCTGCCGCCGGAGCGCGGCTCCCCGGACCTGCAGCGCTGTGCCCGAGCCCCGGAGGATGCTCGGCCCGCACCGAGCGGCTACGGACCCCGCAAACCCCGGCCCCGGGTGGGCAGGAGACCCCGTAAAGCTCTGAGACACGGTGCGGCTCAGGGTGGAAGGCGCAGTGTCTTTTTTTGTTTTGTGGGGATTCGGTTTGGGTCGGTTTGTTTGTTTGTTTTTAACGTGGTTTTTTTTCTTTTGAGAAAGGAAAAACCAGATCTGATTCCTTGCCGAAAGGAGAAAGCTGTTTGGGCAGCATGCAGAGGGGAGACCACGACCCGATCAGGAGAAGGCAAGGCAAGGTACCTGTTGTAGGGGGTCCGGAGGAGCAGGGCCTGGCTGCCAGTGCAGCTGTCGGTGGGGGTGTGACAGCCGTACACAGGGGCAGGCACCGAGTACTGCTGGTCCCCTGTGGAAAGAGCGGCACAGAGTCAACCCCGCGCTGCGGAGGGGGTTGCAGGGTCCCGTCTCCCGGGCCTGGGCAGCTCTAGCTCCGTGACAGCCCTGCGGTGGGGCAGCGGCATGACACCGGATTGCCCTGAGGGCCGGGCCCCCGCGGGGCTGACATTACCTAGCGAGGGCTGCTGGCTGATGGGGTCCTCGTGTTTGAAGGAGTGGTTTGTAAACTGGGCGGCGTGATGCGACGGCGTGTGGCCATAGCTGGGGGTCCCGTCAAACGCCACGGTGCTGTAACCTGCCGAGGGAGCGAGCACAGAGGGGTTAAGACGCGCCTTGGGCTCGCTCGACCGCCAGTCCACCCCCCGCCAAGCCTCCCCAGGCCGGCGTCGAGAGAGAGGGGCCGGTTGTTGCACCATGCTCCTCTCCCCCCGTGCTGCTGCCCACCCACCATGAGGAAAACGACACCGACTGCCCCTCCGTTCATCTCCCAGAACATGCACTTCGCAAGGCTGCGGGCCGGGCCGGGCCGGGGCGGTGGGAGCCCGCTGGGACCACCATGGACCCCGGTGGAACCAGCCCGCCGTGGGCAGAGGCGCGCCGGGCAGCCCGCTCCGAGGAGCGGAAAGTCGGAAGTCTCGTCCGTGTTTAACGAGAACAGATCGGCTTCGGTAATAAAAAGGATGTTTTCATTAATTGTTGCTCATATTAAAGAGGAAGGTTCCCATCTGCTCAGTGCACTCCTCTGCCGTTTCCAATTTAGAAGTTACCCTTTAATCTTTTTTTTTTTTTTTTTAAGAGCCGCTTTCTGAAGAGTCTGCAATAAAGAGGTGGAATGTTACATGCAAAAATAAAACTCCTCCTTTCAGCGAAAATTGCTCTCCCAAATAATAAACAGCCTATTTTGTTTCCTACACCGAGCAGATTTAGATGGAAAGCGCCCACCTCTGCTGACCCCGGGCCGACACCAAACCGTAAATCAGGTGCTTGGACGCCATCTTTCATTAATGACTTGGAGCTGGCTAAACAACTCAGCTAAAAAAGTAATTACAAAGTAATATTATCTCGGAGGCTTCTCGGCTCATCAGCGTTTACCCCGAGAGCCGAGCTCCTTTGAGAGTCACTCTTCCAAAACAACAAAACAAAAAGTCCGGCGCGGGCTGGGAAAAGAAACCAAACGGAGCACTGCTCGTCCCCCCGAACCTCGCTTATCCAGCCGGGGCACCCTCTCCCTGCCCGTCGGGACGTAGCTTGTGGCCAGGGAGGATTTTGTCAGTCCAGAGCAAGCACTCTGGGCCTGTTTTCAGGCTCCTTTCTCAGTTCTCTTGGGCGCCGGGTGCCCGGCTCTGCATCGCCACCGTCGATCGATCGTATATATCACAGGGGGAAGCAGAGAGAATAAAGTGGAGAGGCAAAAAAGGGGTGCGACTGTTGCTTCTCCATTTCATTCTCTGTGCAGACAGCCTGGATCCAGCGACATTACAGGACTTCATTAACCTTGTGCAGGAGCAACGAAGGGAGCAAGGGGTGGGGGTGGGGGGGAAATAATCCAGAAAACTTTGAAACATCGCCCTTCGCGAGGAACTTAAGCCGGCGCTGAGGCTGAGGGGCTGGGGTAGACGTGGGGCTGGCTTGTCCCACATCCCCTCGCCCCAGGAGCCCAGCTCTGCGGTGCTGCAGCAGCGATGACAGGCCGGTACCTCACGGGTTCCCATCCCACAGCTGCTTCTCGCTCCTTATCTCCTCCCTTGGCCCTCAGGGTAGAGTCTCAACCTTCAACTCCCTTTTTCCCGTTTCCCTCTGCTTCTTTTTCAACTTTCAGCAAACACTAACACTTTCCACGTTACTTCTGGCTCGGTGCAGACTTTTGGTGACCTTCAAAACTCAGCTCGGAGCAGAACGAGGTTTTGGCCGCATTTTCCGGTGTTGCCTGACCCAAAGCTTCAGGAATGTGATAAGAAAGTTGAGTTCTGAACCGAGCTGCCGATAGTGAGGTCTCTTTAATTAGGGCGTTATCAGAGCCAGGCCTGATTAAGATGTGCTGAAAATAATTGAAAGTTGTACATCTGGTGGAGAACTGGAGGCGTCCAGTTGTTGGAGGAGCCCAGCTGGATGAAAGAGACAGGCGAAAGAGGAGAGGAAAACTGGGCAGAGGTTTCAAAGGCTTAGTTCCCTAACCCCCACACCACCCTAGACTTGGCAGAAGTGTCACCACACAGCCAAGGTAGCATCTTTCCCACGGTCAGAGCAACCGGTTTAAAAAAACCCAGGAGTTCAACCTTGAGGAGAGCCAAAGCAAGAACACTTTATCCATGCACAAAAAAAAAAAAATAAATTCAAACGCTCTTTGACGAATTCCTCCTTGCCGAAGGAGTTCGCTGCGTGTCGCCGAACATAGTGTGGCTAAGCGGCGGTGCTGCCCATGCGGGGAGCAGCCCCGAGCTAAGCGGACCCCCCAGGCCCGGCGGAGCACGGGAGGAGCAGGAGACGGCTCTCGTAGGGTCTCGATCCACCCGTCCGGGCCCGGAAGTTGCGAAGATCGGTTATGGCCGCTGGACTCCGGCTCTCGGGCACACACAGGGGTCTGTGTGCGGGGCCTTGTGCCGCAGACCGAGCGCCGCCCGCACAGCCCCCGGGGACCGAGTAAAGCCCGGCACCGGCCCAGTGCTTCGGCGCGTTAAAGGCTCTGTTTCTCTCTGGGGTGGTTAAACTCAGGCGACAGGATTGCGCGGGGTCGCAGGTATTTTGTCCCTCTCCCACCCGCTCACACACACCCAGCGCCGAGCTTACTTCCCTCACCCTCCTCTGCACCTTCCCGTCGCTATTTGTGCCCAGCCATTACAAATCCTCCGCGGTATCTAAAATCCTTTCAGATGTCTTACAGATATCCTCGGCAGAGCTCCCTGGTCTGCTGCGCTCTGTGCTGGGGTGACCACAGGCCGCTCCCGGCCCGGTCGCGGGGCCCCGCGGTGGCGCGCAGCGGCTCCGGCACCCTGCCGCCGACCCGGCGCGGCCGACGCTGACCCGGAGCGCCAGGGCTGCTGCCCATCTCCGCAGCCGGTCTCGGCCCCGGCGCCGCACTCTGTGGTTCCCCACGTTAGCTGTGCTCCCGGCGCCGGGCGGCCAGCGGGGCCGGGAGAGGAAGGCAGCGGAGCGGTGGCACGGGGATGCGACGCGACACTGCCCGAGGGAGGCCCGTGCGCGGCCGTGCTGCTGAATAACCACTTCCCCTCCGCCGCCGTCACCTATCCGCACCGCAAACGTCGCCCCGGGCCGCCTCGCCGGCCGCGGCTAACACACAGCCTAGGCCTCCGCTCCGGCCCCTCGCCCTGCTTCCCTCCGCCCGCAGCCGCGACGGCCCGACCCCCCGCCTCGGTCAGACGGCCCCGGGGCAGCTGAAGAAGAGAGAAGCAGACCCGAAAGGCCCCGGGCAAGCTCTCCGCACGCTCGCCCCCTTTCCCTCCTCCCTCGTGTTTGCACCAGCAGATATTTATACTGCAGCCACTGGAACAAAAACGAGTAGACGGTGATCCCGATGCCACAGGCGGGGAATGACCCACCCATCGCCCGGCCGTGCAGCCCAGGGGAATTTCTCAGCCGCAGCGAGCGACAGCGCAGCCGGTCTCGGCCACGGGGATGCTGAAGCGAAATCATGGCCTGGGGCATTCAGCGCATAATTGGATAAAGGGCTTGAAAGCACTAACGTGCGGACAGCGGTTTTCGGATTCGGGAGGGGGTTTGGAGGTACACCCTCTTCCCACCCCCCATAGACTTGCAGAGGGAATTGTCTTGGGGCACCGGCCCCACATCCACTCCGGGACCGACGCCATCCTCGGCCCGAACAGACAGGCGAGAGGCTGCTCCAACCCAGGGAGGGCCCGAGGGCTCTAGCCCGCCTGGCAGAGCCCCCTCGGAGCGACGCGTCTGCCGCCCAGGGAAGGAAAGGAGGCGCGGAAGGGCTGGCTCGCCTAACCCTTCTGGGCCGCTGCGGAGAAAGGCTGGGCTCGGTGTTTACATCCACCGCGGCCCGGCCGGGCCAAGCGGGGGGCTCCGGGGGCCGCCCCCCGCGGCCGGCAGCGCTGCCCTTACCCTGGTTGCGGATCGCTTGCTGGCTCTCCAGGCAGTTGGGCAGGTAGGGCGCGTTGGGGAACATCCTCGCCTGGCCGGAGGGCGGCTGGCTGGGCGGCGGGGCGCCGAAGGGCCCGTAGCGGCAAGCCCCGGCCGTGCCCGTGAACTGGCCGGAGAAGTGGACGGTGAAGGCGCTCAGGTATTGCTCCTCGTGCGGGTCCGACCCGTTCCAGCTCGGCTCCTGCTTGATGAAGGAGTGCGGCCCCAGAGAGCCGTAGGAGGCCCCCGGGGGGAAGTCCAGGACGGGAGCCCACTGCGCCGCGCTGCTCACCGGCATGGTGCAGTTGCTGTTGCCCGGCAGGGAGGGCACGGAGGGCAGCAGCGCGTTGAGGTCTCGGACATCGGAGCCCATCTGCTCGCAGACCTTCTGCCTGCTGCCAGGCAGCCAGTCTGTCCCTGGGCCGCACTTGTTCCAGGACACCTGGCCTCTGCCCGCCAAGCCGGAGGCCGGCTCCGGCTGCAGGCACCAGGCTGGCGAGCTCAGCCCTTTGGGGGAGGTTTGCTCCGGCACGCAGCTCCCCGGGTCCAGCCCGGCGGCACCCGGCAACAGCGACAGGGAAAGGTTGTTCTCCAGGATCGCCTCCGGGGTTGCACCCGCTCGCAGCGCAGGGCCGGGCAGGGCGGGGTGTGCGTGTGTCTGTGTGTCTGTGCGTCCGTGTGTGTGTGTCTGTCTGCCTGCCTGCGCGTGTGTCCGTCTGTCCGTGCTAGGGGGGCACAGCCGCCTCGCACGCCTCACCTCGGATGCCTGCTCGCCCTCAACTTTGCAAAGCTCAAATAGAGGCGCTTGCAGGGGAGGAGGAGTCAGCCACGCCGATCCTCCATTCACACAACCTCCGCCAAGGGGCTGCCCACAGCCCGCTCCGCTGGACCCAGCCGGACAGACACGCGGGGGGGGGGGAAGGGGGACGAGGAGAGCCGGGGATGGAGGGGGAGAGGTTACTGTGGGAGAATATATCTCCCTACACATCACTCCCACCCTTCTTCTGGTGCAAGCGCCACTAAATCTCATCCTTCTCTTTAGGAGACTTGCGCGACTGTTAGCGGGATCCAGGTGGCCAGTAAGTATGTGTTGAATGACTTCTCCACCAGCTCCGACCGTGTCTGTGGGGACTCCCGAGGGCGGCCGGGTCACAAGCCCCGGGCCTCCGCCCTTGCGGGAGCCGGGGAAAGTGACCCGGCCCGGAGCGGGCGGACCCGTCCCTGCGAGGGGAAAGTGTCTTTCCACCCGCTCACCAGGCGCTCGCCTCAGGCGGCGCCGAGCCAGCCGTGCCGAGGTACCGAGAGCTCTGCCGGCGAGGAGAGGGGCGGGCGCCCTTTGCAAGGGCCCGGGGCCGGCGTGGGCCCGGTCCCAGCCCCGTCCCTCCAACTTGCCTGTGTGTGAGGGGGAAGGAAGAGCCTGGGCAGGCGGGGGAGGATCACAGTGCTGTAAGTAACCTGCTTTTGGGAGATTCACCTGGCCGTGCTCCTGGGCAGCCCCCGACTCTCTCTTCCCTCCCCAGACTCATAGACAGCAGCTCCTCAGCCTGCAGCCCGCCGCCGGCGGCGGCGGCGGCGGCGGCGGCAGAGACGCCGATGGCGCCCTATCCGTTATCCCCTGACGGTCTTTCCAGGCGACTCGGCGGGTTTAGCGTCTACACCGGCAGCGAGGGATGCCGAGATTTCGGCGGCGCTGGAGTTCTCCGGGGGACAGACCGGCAGGAAGCCCCGGGGCGGGCGGCAGAGCCCCGCGGGGCTTGGCGGTACCTGCCGCGGCCAGCCGGGACGCGGGGCTGAGGCGAGCCCGCAGCCGCGCCAAACGTGAGAAGCGGGATCCTGCCGTGTTCCTTCAGAACCGCTAATTAATAATCACCGGAGGGGTGGGGGAGGAAGCGGTGTTGCTCCTACGAGCACGCGTGAGGCAGCTCTCGGGAGCAGTGTGCTCGCAGGGTACGCGGGGGAGCACCGCCCTGGCCCCTGCGCATCTTCACCGGCCACTATTGAAACCGAAAACGTCCGCAGCGCATAGCCGCATCCTCCCCGGCCGCGTCTCCTGCCTTTTGCAGCGTTTCTGTTTGATAGAAGAAACGCCACGAACACTTACCTGCCGCTGGAAAGACCGAGCCCGTTGTCTTCCCGGCGACAAATTACACTTCGGTATTTCCTTCCCCCCGCTGCGTTAAAGGTTGCCGCATGCATCGCCAATCTTGAAACGATATTTTGAAATTCAGAGGGTTCTACGACAAAAGAGATTAAAATCAGGCATTATTAGAGTAGCCGAGTATCATTCAATTTTCTCTTTAAACTCTTTAACCAAAACTGTCGGGTTTTGTTACTATGAAATTACATTAATTTTTACAAACTAACTTCAGAGAATTCCCTTTTCAAATCTCTTTTAAGGCGTGAATCTATTTATTGGTGGAATCTACGTGTAACGTAAGAGCGAAAGACTTGTTGATTATCTTTGCCGGTATTAAAGATCGTCTAAGTTTACAGGATCCGCCGCTTCCCACGAGTACATCCACAACTAAACCACCCTCGGCCGGCACCTGGGACACCACCGGCCCCGGGCCCTTCTCTCGCTCGCCCCGGGCTCCCCGCCCACCTCAGCCCTCCCGCCCGGTACCCGCGGGGGTGCGGGATCGGGATCACTGCTGGGTTTGCCAGGTTCCGATGGGCCGATCCTTGAGTTTCGTCCCTTCATCTCCGTGTCTGAAACGGGCAACGGGCATACAGAAATAGAAGCCTGTGCCCAGCCTAAGCGGAGTATTTAATTTCCCGTGAAAATTAGACCTCTCTTGGTACAAACAGAACAAGCCTTTCCCGTAGGGGACTGTTTTTCGAACCAGTGTGGGGGTGTTTCTTATCTTGAAATAACCAAACTTGATAAATCTTCTTAAAGTGAAAATGTTTTCTTGATCGCTTAGGTCTGCGTTGTTCCACCTGGGAAGAAGAACTGCCGAAGACCTTCCAAACCTTCGCCCCTCTCGCCCTTCCAAAGGTAAAACAAGCAGACCCCTTGCTCATCAAGGCTGGGGAAGCAGAGCTCGGCGGGCGCTGCGGGGTGCCCGCTCGGCCCTGCGCAGCGCAGGGCACCAGCACTCTCCCGGGCCGCCTCAGCCATGCGGAGCACGGAGCGGCCGCGGGCAAACAGGGCGGGCACGTACCGGGCTGTCCGGGCTGTACCGCGTACAGTGCTGTATCCTCAGCACTGCAGCCCGAGGCGGGGGGGGAAACCCGGACCCTTCTACCCCGGGACGGGTTGGGAACTTCTGGAAACGGCCAGCGCTACTTTCCGCGGCCATTCCCCTCTAGCCAGCACGAGGGAAAGGGGAGAATTCCCCGCCCCGCTGCACAGCCGGGCACTCACTCCTGCAGCCCAGGCCGGGAGCGCTGGCAGCAGATCCCTGGGGAGCGCCCCGGCATGCCCGTGGGAGCTGATTCCCCGTGCCGGGGACATGTGCTCGCCTCCTCCCCGGAGATCCCGACCTCGATGCCAGTCACTCCGGCTCCGCAAACCGGACGCCCGCTCCTGAGCCTCGGTGCCCAGCCGAGAGCAGTGGCCGAAGAAGTGGCAGTCGAGGGGACAGCATCTCCTGCTGGTGTCCAGACGCGGGCGGGCCGGAACTTTTTGCCCTCTCCTCTCCAAACACGGCCCGATCCAAATCTTTGCCAGGCAACAATCAGGCTTAATTGTTTTGCTCGCTGTTCCACAGCTATGTTAATTCCTGATAATGCTCAATCTTCGATTGTGCTCAAAGGCACACTCTACAAGATTAAATAACAGGTATTTCCCGGAGGAGAATTATTCTACCGAGAGTCTCACTCGATCCCGAGCAAAAGGGGCTCGGGAACCTGCTCCAGTCCGAGAGGAGCTGAAGCACCTCCCCCGTTCCGCTTTCTCCCCTGCCGTGCCAACCAGTTAAGGGACCGGCAATTCTTACTACCCTATACTAAACTCATCAATGACACCCTCGCGGCTTGGTGGGCAAGGGAACTGACTTAAACAGAGATAAATCCCCGACCCAATCCCACTCACAGCACGCACGGGATCTGTCTCCCTTCACTCAGGGAGCTGATCAGAGTTTGATTATTTAAGTGCCACGAAGAACAGAAATAAAGCTGCGAAGCATCTCCGCAGCGGCCCCGATCCTGCGTTACCCGGTGCCCCCCGCGCCCCGCCGAGCACCGCGGGCACCATGGCAGCCCCGGCAAGGCGGGCTGGGGCTGAGGGGGGCACCGGCGCGTTTTTGAGCTGGGAAGAGGACATTTTGGTTATCCCTTGAGGGGGGAAAAAGGCCTTTTTTGGTGGCACAACGTGCGTGGCCGCTCCCCGGCTCTCTGCGGAGCGGCTCGGGCGCTTCGCTTCCCTCGAGGCGAGGGTCCCCACCCGATGGCGGCTCTCCAGTGAACAGCCCCTCGGCTCCGGGTGACACGTCCGGCTCCCTCCCCGTCCCGCCAGCCCCGTCGCTCAGGGCTCCGCCATCGGCTCACTCTCCGCGAGCCCCGCGGGCGGTGCCCGCCGCTGCAGGCCCCGCCACCCCGGCCCCGGCCCCGTCAGGGAGCAGCGGGGCGAGCTCACGGACCCCGGGGCCGCCTCCCCAGCGCCGCGGCGGAGGGCCGGGCCGGGCCAGGCCAAGTCGGTGGGGCTCGGGCCATTATTTTACCGTAAATCTTTGAAACGCTGGAACTAATTACGGAGAGGATATGTCTCAATTTGTTCCGCATTAGTGCCGCGCCGGGACGCAGACACCGAGCACTGGAAATTGATGAGCCCAGCCCAGCCGCGCCGGGACCACGGCCCTGACCCCGCGTTCACCCCGGATCCAGCCCCGGCACCTGCGGGACCCGCTGGGCCGAGCCCGCTCGTCCCTTTTCCCCCGGCGATGTCCGGTTCGGTGCCGGAGGGGCGCGAGGTGCGGCCCGAGCCAAGTACGAGGTACTCCGGGGCTCTGCTAAATTTATTGGCTCACTGCTGAGACGAGGCTCAGTATAAATCACGGGGCTGTACAGAGCCATAAAGTATCCCTGTACATCCTGCTCTCGCCGGGGCTCTGGTGAAGAGGAGTTCACAGAAAGCCGGGTATCGGTAACATCCTTCAGATCCGGTGTATGTGATGCTTTAAAAGTCTTAGATATACAGTGGGATATACTGATGGAGCAACTAAAGCTATTATGTAGAATTTCTATAGGTATTTGATACATAAAAAAGCAAGGAGGGGTGAGGAATCTCTTATGCTCAGTTCTTGGCATCTCTAATGGTTTTGAAAGTAAGAAAACTATTATTTTGGGAAGAGAAATTAAAAGAATATTCTAAAACTTAATACATTATAAACTGACAGCTGAGGAATTAATTTCTCCCGGGTTGTAGAATGTAGATCCCGCTATAAAGGCAAACTGAACTCTAAATGTAATAATATAGAAGCAAATCAGTAACAATACTGTCACAGACACAATCCAAAGAATTCTTTGAGCCACCTGGAAGGCATTTTTGAACATATGTTGGAAATGTAAACCGAAATTTGTACATCCACAAGTGTACATCCACAAAGCCCTGGTGGAAGCAGACCTGCTGTCCCCAGCCACGTGCTGCAGTGGTTTTGGTACCTCTTGGGTAAGGAAAGGCAGTTTGTGACTGATGCCACCAGCAGCCTCAGGTCTCACTAGCTGCTGGGTGGTACAGGACAGAGGTGGAAGGTGAATTGTCCTTTACCAGTTCCTCTAGTAGACTGACTGGTCATGAGCATGTTTTTCTAAACACTAACCCTCCATGCCTTTATCCTTCAACTTCGTTCTTGAACAAACACACTAACAATGCACACAAAGTCCAAATCTCACTTTGTTCTCGCAAAGATACTTCCTTGGCCAGTCCTCATCAATGGGAAACTAGTGGGGCTCCAGCGAGGCTGCTCTGTCTTACTTCAGCTGGGGATCTGAAACCCTTTTCACAGGATTTTGTTCTCATCCTACACACTTCAGAGGAATTCACAGGTGTAAGCACCTGACTAGGCGGGCTTTAGAGCAAGAGTGGTCCCACTGAAACCAGTGCTTAAGGACTTCAGTCCACCAGGGTCTAACACCCTTGTACCATGCAGCAGGGGAAGCCAATACCTCCTCTGCCTACAGATGCTCAGCTAGTGCCGAAAGCAAGCAGTGAAGACAATGTACCTGGTGCCTAAAGCACACAAGGAACAAAAGCTCATGGGTTCTGTTCAATGCCTCCTTCAAGCTAAGGAGAAATGAAGGGGTGACGGCAGTTTTGCCAGAACACTGCAGGGCTCCAGCAGTATTTGTGGAGTGCTTGGAGACCTTGGGTAAGCAAAGAAACACAGATAGTTGTTGCATTATGCAGCACAGCTCCGGGTGATCCATCAGGGATGTGACCTGTGAGGGGGTGGCAGGGCCGGAGCTGCAGAGCTATTGCGACATGGCAAGTCCCTGCTCCCAGCCCCACTAGCAGAGCATAGCGAACAGCTCCTACACTGCCTGGGGAGATTTTGCTGCCCTCAGCCCCCAGTACAGCCCTTTAGCTTCAACTGAGCATACCCAGTCCTTCATATAACTGCAGCTACATAAAGGTACAAGTCTCTCTTCTCTCTGGACTATATGCACTGATATGCGTGTATTGCAGCAACACGCAAAAGGCAAACAAGCTCATTTTTCTTATCTAGTTGGCTGGAAGCAACAGGCAGCAAAAACGTAGCTCCAACCAAAACAAGAGCTTTCCCAATTCTTTATTCTGAGGCTCTTCACTTAATATATTTTTCTTTCTTCAAAAATCAGAACTTTACAGCCAGTCTCTCCCTTGTGTATGCATCACATGCTGCTGCATGGGACATATGGCCTGGCCACAAGGGTGAATGTACATCTGAAATCTCCAGTTCCTGATGCAAGCAGGAACAGAAGCCCTGGTGCCCTTCCCAGAATGGACTAGGACATCACTGGGTTGTGCAGGTGCCTGCATGGGTCTCACCAGCATGTCACTGCAGGTCTCAGCTGTTTTCACGTTTGTGGCTGTCACTGTTCAGCAGCAGCCTCTGCTTACCCTGCTGCCACCAGCAGACTTTGTCTGGCAAAGCTCATGCTGAGAGTGAGCTACACAGGGACAGTTAGAGATGGAGCTTGCAGAGAGAGGTCAGGGAAGAAAGGAGAGGAGGGAGGGAGCCCACATGTCGAACTTGCCTTAGAAGTCAAATTTCTTCTTCAGGAGCCACAGGAGATTGCTTTCCCTTCAGATTTTGTGTATGTTTGATTCTGCTAAATTCATCTGAGTACTGACTGCTACTATACAGGAATCAAAAGCACTGAGAGTTTGCTGTAGCCATTGAGTCATGGACTCAGAGTGATCACTTGTTTTTCCTTCCTATTACATGAAAGCAGGGTTCAATAAAGTTCAGATCAGAACTAAGAGCTACTTTTGTGATGTCTTGACAAACCTCTCTTGAAATATTTAAGATGCCAGTTGAAAAGAAAGAAGCACAAAGAAACCCTGTCAACTTGTTATTTATGTTTTTTTAAATGAAACAATGAACGGAACAACTAAGTAAGTGTGATTCCTTTCTCTAGATTAGATTGCACTATCATAGATTAATAGCTCTATGAACAGATTTGCAAGTAGCACCATCATGCTAGTCAAGATATTAAAAAAGTTTATGAGCAGTTGCTTAGAAAAAATAAGATAAAGCCTATGGAAATCTGATACTGGTCAATGGTGCATTTATTCAAAAGATAATACTCATTTCAAGTCTCCATAAATCCTTTGCAAATGAAACTTCCATTGTGATCACTGTTCCAGATCTAAACGACTGATTTTTTTTTCGTTGGTGGACATTAGATACATCTATATCAGTAGGTACAAGTTACGCATGTTTGTTCAAATAAGGAGATAATTCTAAGAAGGAGTATCTTCAGAACAAGATGGGTTTTTTTAATTATTTACTAGCAGCTTAATTTACATGAAAATATCACATTTGTGTGATTTGCTTAAAAATTCAGAGCTTCCACAGTTTCAACCAGTTAGTTTTGAAACTGAGCCCAACCCAATGCCTGCTCTGCTCCCAAGAGCCTCGCTTTTTGCAATATTAATCACACGGCTGCACTCTAAGCAGCAGCAACCTTTGCTATTTCTACATGCATCTGAGGAAATGGGTTCTACTGTTTTGAGCAGCTGGTGGAAAACAAGGAATACTCTGAAAGACCAAGCAGAAGAGACCAGGGGAAAAGTCTGTCCGCCCATTTTCCCAGCTCCGTGGTCTGAGCTTCCCAATTTGTAGAAGCCTTGTAGTCTTCACTACCTGGGTCTTTGCATGCTTCTCTCCTAATTGGTCAAATCCAAATGGATTCGCAGCTATCAATTTACTCTCAAAACCTCTGGGCAGAAGTCAAAATAAGTTCAGCAAATTGGTTGGGTATCAGCTAAAACACACCTAATTTTTCATCAGATAAACTTCTCTTAGAGGAACTACTGGAGTCAGCTTTAGACAGACACCAGATCTATAATGAAATAATTGTATGTATGGGTAACAAAAACACCTTGTAATAGCTACATGTCCTTTATCAAGGAATGAAAGTTCTTGAATAAGTCGAGTAGGTTCATGAATGATTTTCCTTATTTTACTAGTTGCTGTTTAAGGATAAAACCCCCTCTCTGGCCAAATAAGGTTTTCAGAGTACTTCACACTTGCAATATACTCCACCTCGACACCATCTACCGACAATATTCATCCAGATATGGAAAAGGCTTGGGCCCAGATTGATGAGGACATACGCAAAGGCTTATGCAATTGCCACCTAATGCATCTTCAGAGATCATGTCCCTTTGGATAGCTGAATCCAACCTTGCAGGCTCCTGCATCAAAGAAACGGGATCAACCCCATAACCACAGAAAACACATTTGCACACACAAGTTCAGAGGAGGCAGGTTTTCTTCAAGAGCTGTAATACATAGTAATGCTGACCAAAGAAGCAGCCCTAGGCTGGCCAGCACCCAAGGGATGCTCTGGGCCACCCAGCAAACAGAAGGAATCCAAAGAACCTCAAACACAGTTAGAAGATGGGAAGCAGTGTCCACTCCTGGATGCCAAGTTATTAGGCGACTACAGAGCTATGCTTTGTGGAGCACTGCGAGGCTCTGAATAGTCTTGTATGACTTTTCCCAAATCACAGAAGTCCCCTGGGAAACTTCAGTAATCAAACAAGATCTCGCGGTCAGGAAGCTTTTCTTCATCCAGCCAATTTTATTTCCCCTTCATCATTCCATCTATTACTCATTACATCCTCCTGCCAAACTCGACATAATTCTTCTCTCTCTCTCATGCTTACATGTTTCAGTTACATATAGACCATTACGGCCTTTCATTCCAGCTTTTCCTACCCCTTATTCAGGTTGCACATGTTTAGTCCTTTTCATTTTTCCTGCTGTCCTCCTCTGAGTTTCCTCCAACAGCATCTCTCCAGAAGAGAAGCACTTGGAGTTGAACTAAATATTCTGCAAACAATTACATTTGGCAGTCTCTAAATGCAAGGACACACAAACCGATGACTAAATCACCTTGAACAACCAAGTGAGAGTTCAAAGCCATAAAATTGTCAAATCAGGATAGGGAACTTTGGATGACACTGCAAGATCAACTTCAGAGGAAACCCTCAAGTAAGGATGTCTTCAAAAAAATTCTCCGGTCTGCTTTATGGTCCTTGTCTCAAGGAATGTGTCGTTAAGTACATATTTGCAGTGATTTTAATGTACAAAGTATTTCATAAGCATTGTGCTGCTGTGACATTAGGAAGATACCGGTAACTGTGTATTATTCTTACAATCTTATAATATATCCTTGAGATACAACTTAATTATTGTTCCAGGATACTGAAGTTCATGCAAAGGCAACTTTTTACCCAATTAAGTCATATACGGTTGAGCAACTCATGCTTAACACATTAGAACATCACCACGTTACACAGTTACAATAGTTTGCTTCTATCATCACATCCTGCTTCAAAGAAACAGCTTCTGCAGCCTTTCACTGCTGAAAAGGTGTGGTTCTTATCCATAAACAAGGCAAGGTCATTCCACAAACCAGAGCATATTACAAATTATTCTTCGTCTATACTTCCTAAGCTCAGGATGAAAGACTTTGAGTTTAGTCTTCTGAAGATGGCAAATATGGTAATTTATCTCTTCAAAACCTGGGAGCACTATATACTTGAAATTGGGTTTACATCCAGTCAGAACAGACAGTTATCTAAATACCCATTTTTGCTTAACTTTATCAGCTTTATGACTAGACCTTGATAATGGTGTCTGTTTGTGTAAGGTGCCAAAACTGATATGGAGCTACATTATCATGCTCTGAATTCAGAGTCTGATTTCCTTTTTATAACAGACAAGGCAGGTGAAGTTGCGGGAACTTCAGAGCACACATCAGCCTAAGGAAAGAGACAC
The DNA here is from genome assembly GCF_004027225.2 of Strigops habroptila. Classification (NCBI taxonomy): domain Eukaryota; kingdom Metazoa; phylum Chordata; class Aves; order Psittaciformes; family Psittacidae; genus Strigops; species Strigops habroptila. Next base: position 60,822,712 of record NC_046358.1, on the reverse strand, counting down.
GAGACAGGTACTGGCACTGTGACATGCAGTGCAGCATGTTAAATGAGCTGTGTGCAACATACAGCTAAGCAGTAACTTCGGTTTTAATCTGCAGAAGGTTTCAGGTTTGGAGTGAGTCCTGATGCTTTCTGGGCCCTTGCCCAAAGCACGTGCTAGGGCCTCTCTAACAGCACAGTCCAGCTGGGGTCACTGAAACATTCACCATGCCTGGGAGAAAGGCGATTTGCCCCAGAATTAAAATAACTACGGGAGCTTTCAATGCCAGAGCAAGAAACATCAGGGCATCATTCAGAATGGGCAACTGGCAGATTGAAAGGATCATGAGTACACAGCAGGAAGGAGACATCTCAGTGAAACACCTGCATCTACCTGCTAAGCCTGCAACTCTGTGGAGCAGAAATGGCACGTAATGTGCATGTCCCAGTCCAAGCCCATGTATTTGTACTAGAACTACAGGCTTACAGGATGGTTTCTCTTTCCACAGAGCTGCTCTTTCCATCTCCCCTGACTGCTTGATCTCCTCCCCCTGAATGTATTCTTACTATAAAAGAGAAGGATGCACTCCATTTCAGTCTTTCCTAGGTAACTGAGAGGAGCTATACAGCACAACTCTTGCAGATACTTTTCACATCAAGGACACAAAGGTGCTCCAATTACCTGGCATACATATACCAGGTGAAATGAAGCGAAGGGAGGGTTATCCCTCCTCCCCTCTCGCCTGCCTTTAGCACTGCCTGCTGCAGCACATGGCTCTGCGCCCCACCTCATGCAGTCTTGGACTCTTGGCTGTTCTCTGACTTCTCCCCTGTGAGCTGAGGCCACGTTCTTTCTTGACTGTGGCCAGAAAAAAAATAGGTGGCACAAGGTATGCAGGTATAAGTCCCTATGACCGCTGACAAATCTCTAAGTACTTATGTGGATTATGTTGGAAGCATATTCCTAGAGATACTGTTCATAAAGTTATACTGTTTATAAAATCTTCTGGGGTGAACATTGCTCAATGGAAAAGCAGCACAGAAATTTAACAAAAGCCATGCTGCAAAAATGTAAAAAAATAATTCTCCCACAGGAACTGAAAGGCATTTCATACATGTCCAATGAGACATTAAAAATAATTATGTGGAAGAGTAATAGCTCCCTTGGTTGTTTTAATATATTTTTGTCTACAAACAAGAAATGTTCTCTAAACTGCTGCCTTGGCTTGGCTTGAAAGGTCTCTCAAACAAAAGCCCTTCAAGTGACCCTAAGATTATTAAAGCTCAGTAACAATGAATGTGGATCTCAGTTCAAACAAAGACTGTAAAAATAAAAAGACAGCAGTTTCGGTCTTGGAAATGAGTATGCCTCAATAAACTGGCAACACACAGAACGTATTTTTGATCAACAGTCATACCTTCTCTGAACAAAACCAAACCCTTTTGTCTAAAGTTTTCAACATTGTTTTTTTCTCAAACAATAATTGCAAATAGCCTCACTTGTAGTACAAATGGAAAGGTTGGATGCTGTGTCTGAATTTAAACTTTTCAGAGTTCATTCAGAGAGCACTTCATATCACCAAGGTGGGGGGTTTTTTATTCTATTCTTAATGATTTTTTCCTCCAAAACTTGCTAGATGTCATTAGTATCAGCTGAAAGGTTTGTAGCAAACAAAAATTGCCAGCAATGCCAAATTACAAAGCTTAAACACTCTGATCTGTGTCTCCCATGAGAAAGATACAAAGGTTGAGATGTTCAGTGACAGACATTAATGTCAGATGCCAAAGCAGGAAAAGCAAACATAGGAGTGGGGAGAGATATATAGGCTCCATAGAATTGCCTGTTTTGAAAGTCATATGTCATTTAAATAGTCTCTATAACCAAAGAAATTAACGAAGAATATATTTTTGTGCAGTTTGCTGGCAGAACATACCCTGCTGCCAGTTGATAGAGTCAGTTTTGCACTTGTGAACTGTTAAGTTCACAAAAAAGAGACAACTTTCTGGTATCCGCTTCATTGCTGTGAGTGCCAACAGCTGTTCACTGCATTCCCTCCAGGCACAGGCCAAAAAGGATGTTGCCAAAGCAAGTGGACCATACAAAACATCAGAATGATCACAGTTCCATTTCCTTTGTGTCTACCACACCTACTTTTGCAGCCAGTGGAAGAACTGGAGAAGTAAGGACTGTAGCTACAGCTGGGAGAAGGGGACAATTTCCCTAAGGAACAGTGGTCCTCTGTCCCTTCCACCTAGCTCACCAGGCAGCTCACTGGACCATCATGAGTTGCTCTGGCTTTCCATGTGTGCTCCCACTCTCCTTTCTTTAGGAGCAGCAGCCCAGCTCTCCAATCCCTGCAGCACACCCATCAAATTTATATCATGAGTTCCATTTCCTATTATCAATACAGTGGCATCAGGCAGACACAAATGTTTAGCAATTTCTTAGCTGGGTAGACCACGTCATACTAAAACTCTCTGATGTTTCCACTATGGAAGTTCACCACCACTGGGAGTACTGATAGAGGTGAGCAGGTGGATCAAAATCTAACACGTTTTCCCCAGACACACACCCTCTATACATTAAAAAGGCAGAGAATGGCTGTGTAGAAATGATTCCTCTCCTCTGCCATGGCCAACCAATCTTGTCTCTCCTTTGCTGAACACAGGGCTCAAATGGGCTTGATATTTGCAATAGAGAAAGTACATACAAACCTGTCCATCTGTCTTAACAGCTTGGAAGCTGTAACATCACTTCTCTACTCGGGGATGCTTAATGACTGGAACTGGATTAGTATCCTTGCTGACCAAAGCTTTCTATTCAACCTATTTCTATTCAGAGCAGTAAATTAGCTACCTTTGTGTTATGCCTGATTCCTGCCCAGGGGGTTAGGGAGATATTTGTTCTGCATAACCATGGCAACAAAGTTGGCAATTAGCACCAAGTTTGGCTATTGCTGTGAACAGGAATTACCCTGTGAACTCCATTTACCAGGCACCAAGCAGCCAGCAGTTTGACAGTGATGCATGTAATACTGTGATGCATTTAATACCGTGAAGACTGGATTTGAATACAGTAATAATAAAAGACAGTATAACCTATCAATCTACCTCTTTCTCACTCTCTCCCATGTTTCGAGACATTTGTATTTTCTTTTGGATTTAGTGGGCATCTCTGCTCCTTAGTCATCTCTTTGCTCTAGCATTGCAAAGACTAATGCACCAAAGCTCACCTGTAGCACGGAGCGATCACGCAGTTCCCTGAAAGTACAACTTCTCTTAGTACATTTTACACAATACATTAAATGAAGCACAGGACAAAAATTAGTAAGTGTATGCAGATGGAAAATGTTTCTGAATGCAATCTGGAAACAAAGACAGATTAAAAGACAACATGTAATTTACTGAATAGATCAATAGTTGATAATGCCGTTACTGATGTTCCTCAAAGCACTGGTTTACTTTTAATGAGAATTCCCAATCCCTAAATGCAGGAACCTCCTCTCTATTCTGTGTTTATACAGTACTTAGAAGAGTACGGCACTGCTCTGCCACCAGGGTTCCTAGGTGCTTCAGCGGTACAAATGAAGAATAGCAGCAGATGAAAACTGATTATTAGAAAATCTTAATGCTTAACAGCTTATCTCAACATCTGGTACAAAGAAACCAGGGCTTGGATTTCAACATTAATTCTTCTCAGAGTTACTGATTGCTTTTGCCAGTTGCATAATTTTTATAGTTGGTACAACTCTTGTTACTCTAAAGTTAGATATATGATGATAGCTTTATAGGCCTCAGTATTTATCTTTTTATTACTGTTATTTCTGTATAAAAGTGGGGTAATAGTAATGAGCTGCTCGGTCAGAAAAGAAACCCTCATCATGTTGAGTCTCTGAAAGCACCAAGATCACCTGCAACACACTACAAATTGCTGTTCATAATTGTAGAATGAGTTAGGAAAAGGAAGATGAAATGGAGAGAAACTGGGTCTAGTGAATGAGCTATTTATGAATTTGAGAGTCATGTTTTCTTCACGAGGATGGACAATCAATTAATGTTGATGGCTGCTCTGCTCATAAAGAGGAAAACTAAATACCTTTATCATTAAATAAAACATGGCAATACATGCCAGAAGATTCCATCCTGGTATTTATTTTTTTGTATCAACAAAAAAGCCAAACAGAAGCATGATGTCTGTTCAAGGAAATGGCAAACTAGGACTTTTCATTTCAAAAGGCCTATTAATACTTAAGGTGTACTTAGCCATTTCTTTATAATTTTTTATCTTCTGAATTAAGTAAAGCTACCTAACACCTGAAACCATGCTAAGGTGAGGAGAAAACCATGTTTGGACCTATACCATAACCTTTTAAGAAGTCAGCAAAGTCTCAAAGATACCATGTATTTGTCTCGCAAAGGCAACATTTGGGCAATGCATTAAATACAGAGGGAAAGAAGAGGGATATAAAAGGAATAGCCTAATGATAGCAAAAATTCTGTGAAGCCAATCTAAGCTAGGCAGGACTAGCTGTGCCATGCTTTGCTTGCAAAATACAGAAAGAAAGAAACCCACCAATATTTTTTAAAAACAAAATATGCATAACCTGACAGAAAAGCACTAACATGTTTAACGCATCATTTCATATACATATTCAGTTTAATCCAAGAAGTTAACAATTCTTGGAAAACAAAGCAAAAATATTTTATCTTCGTTCAAGCAAAGCATTTGAAGGCAGGTTCCCTTAGGAAACAAGGCTTGTGTGATTGCACTGCCAGTCCATCTGTCCCTTGAATAACTTCTCGACCTCAGACCTGTTTCAGCCAAATTCTGTACAGACATGACATTCCCAGCAGTGCTAAGTGTGCACAAAGTTCAAGAAACTGGCAGCTCAAGAGAAACAAAGGGAGCTAAAGTAGTGCCCCCACTCAAGCAGCACAGCCATGTGAGCTCAGCAGTAATTTGCAGTTTGGCTCCCCCCGGCCAGTTACTCATCAGAACTAACTACAGCATGTGCTATCATTGCCCAGCTGTTATCTGAGGAGAAGTAAAGGAAGTGAGGGGAGTGGGAGGGGAGAGAATCACAGGGGATATGTGGGGAGCAAGAGCTGAAGGGTGGGCAAAATGCTCGGAGGCACGCATTCAAACCCAGGCAGCTAGGATTCATTAGTTCCACTGTCCCAGAACAACTTGTTTCTGTTTGTTTCAGCTCAGCCAAGAAACTAGTAAAAGGAGTTACTTGAACAGCTTAGTTGATACTGGGCTTTCAAAACCTCCATTTGCTGGCATTTCAGATGCTGCTTCCAACCATGGAGGCTTGTGCACGTAGAAGATTTGATCTGTCCTCAGCAAGATGAACTGAAGATTTGCATTGGCAGAGGAAGAAAAAGATGCATAATGACATTGATCTAGAGGTGCAACAAACATCAGGTTGCTTTAAGTACTTCAGAGAAGAGCTTGTATCTTTCCAAAGGGGGATATTTTCTGCTTCTTTTCATCTGCACTATTGTCTCCTATAAACCAATCTTTTACTCTGCTTGGGAATAGTAGAATGTGTGAGTAAGGACAGAGTTTACTAAATGCTGAATTAGTTGGGATTGATTTAACCATCTAGACTTTTACTTGCTCTTAGGATAACATGCTGAACTTTGAAGTTGTTTGATGCCATTTTTTCTAAGTAGTATGTAAACTGATTCTCTTTTATTTCCTATAAAGGACCCCATAAAAAGTTGTCCCGTGACATACACGAAAGGAGCCCAGTCAGTCTTCTCAGTCTCAGTTTTCAGTTTTTCCCATGCGAGAAGACCTGTGACACCAGCTCTGCTGTAATGGTACTCTCCATTTCTGAGCATCATTAAGCATGCAGTGACATCCAAAATCAGCTTCAGTTTTGCTCTAGGCAGGGCAGAGAGACAGTCATTAGCAGGGGGCTTGAGAAGGGCAGAAGTGGGATTATCACCAAAGGAGTGAGTTCTAGTGTCTATCAGATCAGCAGTTGTCATTTAAAATTCCAGTTGTTATTTCTAACAAAACCATCCCTAAAGGAGTGGTACAAACCCTCAGAAAGCCTTTGCTGGTTCCAAATGCAGAGATCTAACCCTTCCATGGTTTTCTCCCAAAACCAGCAGTAGTTGAGTTTCCCAAAGAGCAAGTTCAATATCCATGGGAAGGAGAAGTTTTGACTGTTCTTCAATGTCTTGCTAGCTATGGGGTGGGACTACTAGCACTTGGGGCTAAACCTTCTCGATAAAAGTTTCCCATCCTAGCGGCTGTGTCTCTTTAAACTGCCCGGAAGTACCTGCTTGTCCTGAAGACCTGGCCATGGGTTACCCATGTGGGCCTCTGGGGGTTTCTTCTTCATTGCAGTCGAGATGCATGGCAGGGGGGTTGGAACTGGATGATCTTAAGGTCCTTTCCAACCCTTACTATTCTATGATTCTATGTGGGAGAAGAAGAGAACAAACAAGACTGGTATGTGCCCAGGTATCACTCAGAATAAATGGCCAAAAAACACTGCAGAGAGGAAAAGGGTCTTGATTACTCAGTTCAGATGTAACATGTGGCACCATGAAAGAAAGAAAAGCAGCAGGATTTGCCCACTGGGAAGTTTTAGTAGACAATTTCATCCTGTGGGTTGCAGCATTCTGCAGAGGTAAGAAGAAAGGTGAGATGCAAGAGCCAGAAAGGACCACGCAGACTCACTGGCAGAGCAGACCTGGGTGCAGCCACATAACAATAGAGCAAAAGTCTTTGCTGAAGAGACTGTTGTCTTCAGAGTTGTTTCAGGAGTGTGGAGGGGTGCGAAGAGGTTTGGGAGGAAGTTAAAGATGGCTGTACTCACTCTCCTGCCATCTCCTGTCCAGGGTATGCCAGACATCTTTCTTCTCTGTTCTCTAGATGCTGCTTAACAGGTTGTGTAAGTAAAAACGTTAACAATAAGGTAATCAAGGCAGCAAGAAGTGAGCTTTCATACCAGCGAATCCACAGCTGCTTTTTTCATAGTCTTTCCCATTGCTGGCCTTTCATCTGGACAGTCACATTCACAGAGCTCTAACTTGTACCTATGAGAGATGTATGCCCAAGAAAGCCCAGACCATTCTCTGTTGGCTCCATTCATCTGGCATTTGTGTTCTTAGATTTCCTATTGTCCAGACAAGGACTCTGACAGGGCTAAGCATCTCCACAGCAAGCAAATAAATCCAGAGCACATCAGTGTCTCGTATATCAGTGTCTCATAAGGCATCACTAACTTCCCACACTTTCAAAACAGATCCAAGAAGAGAAACCAGCTACAAGAATGCCCCATATAAGCTAAAGAATCCCTAGCTTAGAAGGCAAGCAGGATTACATAGGCATGAACTTCAGCTGCAGACCTACCTGTATTCAGTAGCACCCAGGGCTGTACAAAAGGAAAAGAAAACACGGGATTACAAGGCGAGTGCACATTTGCATTACCTCATTTTTGATGAACAAGGCTTCATGAATCATAACTCAGAATTGCTTAGAACTGAGGTGCAATTCGTGTTTACCTGCTCTTTAGCAGATAAGGAGAGGTCAATTTTGCTGTGCTTCACAAAAGGAACGCTGCCACAGCTCTCTGCGCAGTAACTGCAACTAGAAGTGCCCAAGACCTAACCTGGTTCTGACACAAATCCTTCCATGAGTCTGCAACTGGCCTTCATTACTCTGGGTTTCCTACTGATTAGGATGCGAGTGACAGTGCTGGGGCTAGTGTACAGCACAGCACAGGTCATCCTGCAGCTCTCTGGATCATGTGTAGTAGCAGCATCAGGTAACTTCTTTAGAAATTAAGCTTTAATTGAACTTGAGTGACTAATATGTTCAAATCAGAAACTTTCCTGTGGGTTTTAAAAATTTAATTATATTCCACCCCCAAATTTTCCTAGTGCTACTCATTGAAAATACACAGCTGCACTGGTGAAGCTGTCAGTGAAGGGAAGCTAGAGGTTTTGGCAGCTGCACAGAGGGGAAGAGGTGAGGCCCTGGACTCATGAGAAGGCATTGGAGACAGTTTGGGTTTGGAGATCTCTGGGGTCTGCTGGCATTTCTGGCGATCTGAAGAAAACTCATTTCACCCCCACCCTTGTGTATAAGGCAGAGATGACTTGGTTACAAGGCTGGGTCTTTGTCCCAGCACTTTTAGTGACATGTAATGTGACCATAGCCAAAACAGAGTCTCATTCCTGCCTCCATCTGTAAAACAGAGGCGATGCACTTTCCAAGATGAACATAAAGATCTGGGGCAATTTGGGAAGAGAGTTCTCACTTCTACGAAACAGATGTGTTTGAGCTCACAGAAGTACTTAAGGCATGTGCTGATGTTCCCAGCATGGATTGTAGCTCAGGAGCATTGCATACACAATTCTGAGGTAGAGCACGTTCTCAGGAAAGAACATGTTCAGTCATACAAGTTGCTCTGAAGGACCTACACTGAGCAAAAGAGCAGCCTTCCTGGTATTATTTTCCTTTGCATGCCACAAAAATACTTTTGCTCTCTTTGAAGCAAAGTTCACCTTTTTCTACATTTATACAGCCCCTATCACTGGGGAGGGAGCCAGCAGTGTGGCACCAAGGCACTGCCACAGAAAAAAACAGTAGCAGAAATAATAATTCTTTAGGGAATTTATTTTCAACCTATATTTTAGACACTTAAAACGTAACAGAGAAGTAAAACCTGCAAGACATACCAATATCCTCTAAATAATTTCCTAGGATTGTGAAATACCATAGGGGGAAAAAAAGAGAAATAAAATCACTACTTTCAAAACAAAGCTGCCTGCATAAAATGGGACTTTCCTGTGCAAGAGATGCCATTTCACTACAGTGGGTGAGAAGTGCTATATAAAGTATTGACTAGTATTAATTCTTACTGCTGTTGTTTGAGCTGCCTACACTGTGTATCAGAGAAATATCTCTTTCCCAGCCATACAACAAGACACTTGTGGCTCAGAAAAGCCAGCTTTCAAAACACAACCCTAAAGGAAGAGGTTCCATACCGAAATCACACAGCATTACACTGTCACTGACATTACTATCAGACTTGCAGAGCATTGCAAATGATATGACTCTTTTACTCCTGAACTATCCTCAGGAACATATATGAACTATGGATATTAATAGAGTTTCCCCTACTCAGAGGTCCTTTCCAACCACTGCCTGGGGGGGGAATATTCTGCAGTTCACATTGCAGTATGCAATTATACAGGTATTACAAGATATTGGATAATCCAAATAAAATAATGAGACAAAATAAAGACACATTATTGAGGGGAAGAGATTCATGGCATCTCCAAGAGATAGTAATGGCTAACCCAGGGAACAGCTTTCACTGAGGAGTGTTTATGGCAGCAGGGAGAAGCTGTCTGCACAGACTCTTCAGAAGGAGGAAGAAGTTCACATTTCACAAACCTGAGTTACCAACTGCTCAGTAGCACAGGGGTGACAATGTACCTCCCACAACAGAGGGTCCAGCTAGGAAAAGTATTTTCTCTAAAAGCTTGCCATGCCTTTTCACAGCTTCTGCAGTAGAGAAAAATGTTACTATCGCCAGTTCTGAAGCACTCTGCCTTACACGCGCTGTGCAGGTGTAGATGAATTGGCGATATCTAAGGTGGTGTTAATTGGGACCCACTTCTTCAGTGAATATGAAAGAAAAACAGTGCATGTGCTCTCACTGACACTGTGAAATCCCCCTTTCCCGCTCTGCAGAACTGGCAGAGCTCTCCTTGATGGGGTAATGTAATAGCAGACCAAAATGTGCAGCTTTCAGCAGTGTACATTAATGAGAGAAACAAAACAGGTTTATCAAAGAAAAAAAAGTGACTCTGACCCTCCTTGGAATCAAATCAAAGAGTATCTAACAGCAGCAGCAGATCTCCAAGAAGAAAACAAAGCCAAACTAGTTTAAAATAGGTTCAAACAAGAATATATGGGGGGTTTTCTGTTATGGTCATTGCCAGCCAGATTATGAATGGTTACAAATGTTAAGGGCCTTTGAGTTGCTCAGATCTTTAATCCATCAAATTGGTCATCACTAGGTGCCAAGCGATGACCTCAGTCAGAAGCCATAAATCACTGCTCAGTTACAGAACCAAGCCTGAAAGCTCCCCCAAGCACTGCTCCTCTCAGCACTTGCGAAGGGGGAAGACAGCCTGCCTAGGATTTTGGATTAGCTGATTTAACAGAAGAAGACAAAAAAGCTCCCAACTCCAAGTACCAAATTTTGCATTAGCAGAAGCTGGCATGGAGCCTATGAATCAAAAAAAAAAAAAAAAAAAAAAAAAGGAAAAAAAGCCAGACTGTGTGCTTTGCCTGTGGGTTAACAGCTGAAAGATCTGCTTACAGTGTGGTCCCAGGAAAAGATTCAAAGCAGTATAAGAAGTTAAAGCCATCCCTCTAGTTGCTAATCCTCTTCAGGGCATCGCAAGCCAACTCTCAGTTACTACACTTTGTAAAGAATGCCTAAGTCATGTGCTGTTTACCAACAAATATCATTGCAAGTTCCCAGAAAGTTCATATTCCATTCAGAAGAAGAGGAATCACTTCCTATACTCTATCTGACATATGTACCAAAGATGATGAAGCTTTAAGTATGAAAGTTAGTTCATCTTTAGTAATGTAAATAAAGCAGGTGTTCACCTACAGAGCATTTTTCAGTAGGAACTGAATGATAAAAGGGACCTTAAACAACCATGGTGTTGTAAGGATTTTGAGGAGCTAAGAAAATGTAAGGGGAGGAGGAACAAAGGAACATTTAAACTAGTAGAGAAGAGATGTGGTTACATTTTTCACCACTGAGCACTTTACAGCAAACTGTTTCCTGTGGTAGGACATCTTTCATGAAGCCTTCCATCATCTCTCTCTTCTAGTAACTGTTAGCTTGTTTTTTCAAATATTTTTATATAGATAGATATATTTATGGAATACATATAAGTGACACTAAGTAACAGAATTATAAATTACAGTAAACACACATATTGAGGTGCTGTACAGTTAAATACAAATATCTCCAATACTGTTTGGAGCTGAAGATTGTGTCTGCAGTAACAATAACCTACAAAAAGACTAATTCTCAGAAGGTTTTTGCACATCCCAGATTAGGATGCAGCAATTACAGAAGAGGCCAGTCAGATTATTCATTCAGACATAAATACGGGGGTCAGGGAACGGACTGTATTCTGGCAATGAAATCTTACCTCTCACAGTCCAAAGTATTATCTTAAATGATAATTCGTCAGAATTCATCAGGCACTGGCAAAGTAAGTATGGGAGGGATGGGGTGGTGTGGGGGTGTAGAGGGGTTGGAGTTTGCTTACGATTTTATTTTTAAATGCTTTTGGCAGTTAACTCCTTCGTTTTAAAATTTCCATTACATTTAGGTGAAATTGCCTTCTATGCTGAAGGGACTTAAAGCAACGAGGGGAGATTTACTCCTTTCTGTTTCAGTTTCAGAAGTTCCTGGAGAACAAAACCCTGCACAGTGAGGATGAGGTGACTTGCCTTTCGTGGCAGGATGTTTCATCTCACAAACCATGGGAGGGCAGAACCACCTCCATCAGACCACAAGACACTTGCTCCAGTACAGCCACGGTAAGATCTAGTCGTAAGGCAACCCAGCCCCCCAAGGTTTATGGAACTGTTTCAGCAACGTACTGGACATCCACTGGCTGTAGAAAGCCTGGGTTTTGGCCCAAGGGGCTCACCACAGGAGGCAATTTAAAATATACAACTGCCAATGCAACATGGTGTCTTTTTTGGCAGAGAAGACAAAAATAGCAAAGAAACAACAGCTCTGTTCTTTTTATGAAAGCCTGGCAGTTTTCCAGTAGAGACTTAAGTACTTTTTGTACTTTGGGGGGAAAAAGTGATGGGATGTGGTCCAAGACTGGTCATACGAACCTGAGAAATATGGAATAAGAGGCCGAGCTGAAGCAGCCAAAGTGGTACCACCAGCTGCAGCCCCATTAATTAACGTTCTGCGGTATGTAGCTGTAAGAATGACCCTGATACTTGCTGAACACAAGCAGATAACTTTTACAGAGCAGCTATGCTTTTCTTACTGAGGTATATTTATCCAAGAAGTACCTTGCCCATTTCCCTCCATCTCACAGGGCAGTAAATTAGTTCTAATTGCAAAGGTATGTAGTAAAAGCTGTGCTCAGCCTTCTGCAGCATTTGAAGATTTATTTTACAGTTTAAGGTTTTCTCTGGATGGCTAAAATTAGGGGGAGAGAAACATGAGAGAAAATGCAGGTTTTATAAACCTATAAAATTACCTTACTTCAGATAAATAAGTGTTTCTCTTCAACTTAAACAATGTAACCAAAAACAAGAGTTCTGTGGCTGACAATGCAGTGCACTAGAATACAGATTTCTTCCTCTGTTTGCAGTTCTTCTTTTAATTTGGAAAGAAAGACAACTTTATCTGCCTAAAGGGGAAAAATATGACAGCTACAATAAACTATTTTACCATAGCCGAGCTCTAGTTTTATGAATCATTTTGAGAAAAGTACCGATAGCAGAAACAGAGCAAAATTCTACAGCACCATTGACCACACTGCCTTGTGCGAACAGTAGCAACTGCCTGCACATGAGCTAGGAGAGTCACTGGGTACAATCCTAAAGTGGAAAGAGCTCCAGGATTTGGGATCCTTAATCTGTGCCAGCTATCAGCTGGATGTAGCCTTTAGTCACTGTGTGGCATTCAGTCATGCTCTAAATCCTCTTCTGCAAATATTAATTTTCTTTGTCCCTGCTATAGCTTACTGATCCCCTGTTCCTGCTATAAGTAAACCCCCAGACTAATATCAATCAGGGAACATCAGCTACCCACATCTGCTGCTCACTGCTTTCAGTGACAGGTTGTTCTGGTAGTTGTAAACTTGACAAACAGCCTGAGGATTTAATCTGGAATCAAAGCTATTTGCTGGTCCAAGAAAACAATGTTTATATCAGACTGTGCAGAAGAATACAACTGTGCAGATGGTGGACACTTCATGCGGATTTCATTTAGCAATGAGCTACCTGTTTCTGTCAAGAAATCTCACATACAGAGGAAATTCTCTTTTCTTCTCAGTAGCTTCCAGAAAAGAACTGTGTCCTCTGACCAAAACCCAGCACCTACATGCATGACAATAAACATGTAGTCTTGCAAAGGAAATAAACAGAAAATAGGCACCTAACTCAAGGCCAAACAAAAAGAAAAGACAGGAGAAGCCTTTTGGGCTGTCTGGTTCTTCTGAGAACGCAGCTGTGCATTCCAGCAGGCAGCAAGAATGTGGGGTTTTCCATTTATGCTGATCACGAGCTTTACGACATTCTGGGCAAAAGCACTCACACACACACACCCCCATGTATATGGCTCAACTAGATCCTGTTTAAGAAAATAACACCACTGTGTATGAAAGAATGGAAATTAAACAACGATTCTTTAAAAGTCTTCTAATGATAGCCAGCATAACAGGACAGAAAAATAAACCAGGTCACTCTTAGGAACACACACTTTTTTTCTGTCTGTACAAGTGTGAATTTACTGCACATAGCTGATATCTCAGGCTCTCTTCAACTCCTGCCACAGCCAGGTGTAACAGAACCTGGTCATACTGTCAAGTGATAGAAATTATCACATGCAGTTGTGTTTCCTGTAGTTCTTTATGCCAATTTAGTATGATCAGTAAGGATCAGTCAAAAAGTCTCCCCAAATCCTTCTGTTATTGAATGTTTTTCTGTCTCCCCAAAGAGTCACAGAGTTGGCTTTTCTAGTGCTTCCACCTTCAGCTGAAACCTGCTTGTGCTGATGCCCATGTGAACAGAGGCATGCCAGGGAGCTCCTGAAGAGAACTCCCTTGAGCTGCTACCCACCGTGATTGTTAGACATACAATTAATCCTAGAGCTAATAACTAAACTAGTGCAAAAGGTTCTTGAAACTCATTATTACTGCTGAACAGCACAGAGTTTAAATAGCATCTCTATCTTCCTCAAGTATGCTGCATTAAAAACAGATCCTCCCATTATCTTCTGAGACAGCATTGCAGAAAAAGAAGCCAAAAAAACAAAAGAACTTTTGTTGTAGCTAGCTCGTAATGACATGACAAAAACGACCAGTGAGATGAGAAGATTCACAAGACAACATGCTGTTATCCCTTCCTCTAACTGACCTTCAAAACACATGGTTTGCTGATTTCAAAAGCGAGTTGATCATTATGAAAATGCCCAGTCCACTACCTCTCTCCAGTGGCATGCAGTAGAAGTGTGGCCAGCTTCATGCCTCTGCCATATTTTCTAAACAATGTTCAAATGAGGAAGCGGGCAGAAATTGCAATAAATGTCTTGACAGGACAGTCACTGATACTTGCTGAAAGCTCTACCTCCCCTCAGAGAAAGTCCCTACCTGCCGCACCAGTAGATGTCTCCTAACTCCCTTTAAGATGACACAGTTTAAAGTTAGAGCTCTGTCACCTCTCAAAGAAAAAGGTGTTTCACCTTTCTAAATGTCTACAGAAGTCTCCTGGGACTTGGTCCCCTTTCAAGGGGACCTGGGAAAAGCAGTAGAAGAACTCAAAAAAAAAAGCACAAAAAACCCCCCAAAAAACAATGAGAAAGAATAGGACATAAAAATAAAATGTATTGCCTCCAAAGTCATCCCATTCTTTTTTTTACCTTTCAATAATGGTTACATGTCTATTCTGCACAGTTAAGCATCAGAAAAAAACATATAAACCATTTTTATTGCATACAGCAAAAATTTATCTAAGTATTTCAGCAGCTTAGATCTGCAAGAATCCAGTTAAATTTTAGAACCAGAGTGAGACAGTCAGTTTTATTCCACGCACAGCAATTACTCCAGCTGTCAGCACAAGTCACTTTTACTGCTAAAGCAAGTGTGAAGCACCAAGCAGATCCCACAAAACCAACACAAATTTATTTTAAAAGACCACACTTTCTGTTCTGTAGTCCCTCACCACTGTCACACTAGAAATAGCAAATTCCCAAGCAGAATTAAAAGGCATGGAAATGCCACGCACTCATAGAAGCAATCTAAGTATTTCCGTAGCACTGAGGAGAACCAAAGTTCGCACCGAGCCTCAAAAACGGTCACAGCTCTCCCATCCTTTGCTGTGCAGAGGGAAATCCTGCTGCTAGCATAGGCAACAGGAGCTCTGCTATTGACTCCGGTGGAAGCCAGAACCATACCCACTTTTTATTATCTAAGTCCACAAGCCCAAAATGTAGCCTTTTGTGATTTGTTTTCACCAGTAAAGAGGGGTGTTCATCACTTGCTGTACGGCACAGAGTTTTTCAACTAATTACTGGTTATGCTAGATACTATTCAAACTGTGATCTCTGTCATGAAGGTATGCATATTTCTGGAAATGTCACGCTTTGGATAATTCATCAGTATAAAAATGAATTCAATCGCAACAACTCCAAAAGCCTCATTTTCTTTAAAACAAAACACAAAGATAAAATCTAAAATCAAAGTTTGAAGTGGATGTAAAAGGTGTTACAAAAAATCTCTTCTGGATTTTGCTCCAGATCACACTGATTTAAATACTGTATATTTCTACTGCTTCTCTTGGCTTCCTCAGCATTTACACCTGAATAAATCCTATAACTACAACATCAAATTTGTCTGAGCAGTTTAATTAGCACCTGCTGAAAAAATGCAGGTCATGTGTGTGATATATAAAAGTAGCACATTATAGAAAAAAAAAACCAAACCCAAACCAAACATCTAAGTAAATTATATGTCATCCAAACCCAGGATGAATACTTACAGCTTGCCTACCATAGAAGCCATTGTACATGAAGTAGGGTAATGTATAAACAAAGCGCTTTATCTGGGGTATGACTGGAAGCTCCAAGATTGTAACGTCCCTAAAGATAACATTCCAAACCCATCCTTTCAAGTTTTCAGCCAAGAATTTGTTTTTATAATTTCTTTGCTCTTGGCAAAAGGAAACTCTACTTCAGGCTAAGTTCTCCCTCTCATCCAGTGCCACTACCACTCCCCCATTTTTTGCCAAAGAAATAATACAAGTTTTTTGAAAACCAAAGCTACAAGTAACTGGATATAGCTGCTCTTTGTTGCTGTCTCTTTATCGTACTTACCACAAGGTATCATAAGCTAGCTCATTAAAACCACAAATGATAAGACAATTTTATCTACAACTGGATCTCACCCTGCAGTTCCTACTCGGGTATTCCAGATGCCACAGGCTGATCTGAGAAGCCAACCCTTGCACAGAAAGGCTGATTCCTAGCCTAGGGTGACAGACACAGCTGAGACCCTCTCTGCACACACCAGCAGGCTCAGGATTTAGTACCAGCATAACTCTGCGGCTGCAATACCTCTTGAAAATACAGTACTTGCCCACATGAGTAGCAGATTTAACTTACTTTTCCACTCTGGATTGTGGGCTGTTTTGTCATGCAGAGCAGTACTTGATGCAGCTTTAAAAATCTTAAGGACTTAAATCACTACTGTCTCCCCAAACTGTCTATAGGCCACTAGGAACACCTCTAGTTCCTAATAGACCCCCTCGCTTCCAATCTGGGCTATGTGATGAGGTCACTTACTGAGCATGACCATTAATAAAAGCACAGAAGGGAGATTTTAGGGAGTGTCCACTTCCTACGCTACCAGCTGCGGGGATTTTCTAATCACTTTATACTGCCATTGCACTCTACTAAGATTCAGCTCAGTTTCTTAGGGGAAGAAAAAGCTGCTGCATGGTAAATATAAAGCTAATGTTCAGCAGCTTTGAAATAATAATTACAATTAACATCACTCTTCATTGTACTTTGTAAAAGGAAGATGTTGCAACGATTTCCCCTTCTTTTTTCCCTAATAGCCACACCTACAAATGACACTAAAGTAAATACTATATATCACTACAAACGCTAAGTCCTCATTTCGCTTTGTTGAGCAATACCAGAATAAGGCTACATCACTGTAAAAAAACCCTTTTTGTTTAATTTTGCCTGAATTTAAGCCCTCACAGTTCACAAAATTGAATCTCTTCTACAGAGATTCAGATACAGGCTGTACAGAAATGTTCTCTAAAAAAGCGAGCAGATAACTGAATGATACAAAAGTTTTGCAGCAAATCTGTGCTGTGAGGAGATAAGCACAGAGTCTGTGTGCAAGCGTGTGTGATTGTTTGTGTAAGCCTCATGGTGTTGCTCGTAGTCTCCTGATTGATGAAGCCTGGTTCGTGCTCTGCTGAGAGTCAGCATTTATGTTTTCAGAAAGATTTGCTGTATTTTGTCTCCTGTCTTTGGGATACTCAGGGGGAAAAAGCCTTCAGTGCAGTAGGAACAATTCTTTTTGCATCTTCACCCCTGAAAACTGTTTGGAATTTTAGGAGAACAACAAAGACCTTCCTTAAATAAAAAAATCCCCCTCAACGAAGGAAAAGGAAAGGAACCTACTATCCACCTGAGTCTGAGAGTTAAATGGAATTTTACCTTTACTCCCCCACCGAATGAAAGCCCAAATAAAGGGAGAGCTTGTCACACAGTACTTTAAGAGACCCTCAGGCGGCCAGGAGAAACAGAGACAGATTCATGACCAATTGGATTCCTCCCCTGTTCCAGTTAACTCAGAAGTATTCAAACTCACAGCCTTCGCTGAGTCTTCCACCACCAGATTTACATCTTATGTAGATGCTGCTTTTAGAGGCTGTGCCTATTATATTGTTCATGCTGCCATCCTGGTGTAAGCATGCTTTAAATGTTCCCTTCCCCTGCCAAGAGGCTAAATTCTAATCTCTTGCTCAGTTTCTGAATTCTAAGGTCTTTCTCTGAGTTAAAGTAATTTCACCTAGTACCAGCAGTGATACCGGGAACTTGGGAATTTAAGCACTTGCAATTCAAAACTTTGAATCTCTTTAAAAGCAGTTAACTAAATTATGATGTGCTTGTTAAATTTTACACTCCAAAATCATAATCAATCCCTGCCTTAGAAGAACCATCTAAGCTGGAATTTCCATGGCAAAAATCATATAATCATTTTTGTGAGAATATGGAAAGTTAATGCTTACAAAACAATGATTATTGATGGCATCTGCATAATGTGTATCCTACTAGAAAATTTGGATTTAAAAATACTAAGGAAAAAAGAACTATACATATATATTGATATGTATATACCAGTGAACAAAGACTGATGAGTGCACATAATAACAGGCTCCAAGGTGAAGGACTAGAATCAAAGAATGAAATGTTTTTCTCCTGTAACTAGTAATTGGCACAACCGAGGTCAGCTAATTTCCTGAAAATCAATATATTAGTCTTTTTCTGCTGTTTTCCCTTTTGTTTTTTGACCAGTATTTGCTAAAAACTCACATTTGCTCAGCGCAAAAGTGTTTGGTCTACAGCTCAGCGCTAGAGAGGCAGAGACACAGCATTCTGTGCCATTCACACAACACCCTGGGCCAACGAGGGCTTTATGCTTTACAGACATTAATAAATGGATTTCTAAAAACAAATAAACTTGTCTCTTTATTTTGGAAGGCTGAATTACTGGCCTTGCTTTGGGTGAGGTTCCAGTGCATGTTCAACTATGAAATGATAGCACAGGTTTATTGGGCAGGTGAACACAATAATAGTAAAAAAATAACTAATTAATCTGAGGAAACGTCTACTGAGTGGCTGTTTTTATATACAGAACACTCCAACTCGCATCCCAGTAATATTCTGGTCTCCAAAGAATCACGGTTGAGGCTGGCAGGGACATCTGGAGGTCATCTGGCCCACCCCCAGCTTAAGCAGGTTGATCTACAGCTGGTTAGCCAGGGCTGACCATCTTCCTAAATTCAGGCTGACATAACTTTAAAGCAATTATGGCCCCTCAAGGGAGATTTTTGTGGGGTTTTTTTGTTGGGTTTTTTTTGGTTGGTTGGTTGGTTTGGTTTTAATTATTAATCTCAGCATTTCCAGAAATGTGGGACTTATAGTAAGATGGTCTTTCTGCTGATTCCTTTGTACCTGCTTTGTACAGCTTTTCAGCAGTATTGAGCAGCCAGGCATATCAGCAAAGCTTTTGTTTCTGTCGGTGATCTCTGTCAGATTTTCCTTCTGGGTTATGTCACAATTTGGATTATTTGTTTGCCACCAAATACTATTCCACATTGGTAGCATACACATGAGGAGAGAAAAGGTAAAAATAGATGCAGACAGAACTAAAAGGATTTCTAACTTGGGCATGTTTTCAAAGTTGTAGATTTTAACAACTTCCAACTTCAACATGCTACTTAAAAATCTCTGAAATGCAGAGCACGCATCCTCATTGGCTAAAGGTTTAAAATATTGTTTGAAATATTAGTATGTTTGAAATTATAGTATGTTTATGCAAATTGTTTCTCACTGGCTGCAATTCTATCTCCTAACATCCATTATTTAACCAACATATGTTAGAACAGCTTCTTTAATACATCCTCAACATTTCTACAGGAGAATATAAAACTTTTTGAAGCCAATGTGTACAGGGTCAACTTAAACTTGCAAATAATCTTTGCAGTGTACAAAAAATTCTCTAGCATCTTTATCTCTTGAACTTAAAAGAGTTATCAAAGTTAAAAGGCAGGATTACAGTTATCAGACCAGTATTTCAGTTTTAGGAGATGGACTATTGATCAACACAGAGAGAAACCTGATCTGAGTAAGTAAGTACCACATGAAAGATTTCCAGTCCAACCAATAATAAACGAAAGTGTTATTTCAGTGAAGAGGTTCCTTTGAACATTGAAGTACACTGGCCGTCGATTAGAAATTATCTAAAAGCTATATGCAAAAAGTTGATTTTTAAGAAATGTGTATGATTTTCTCTTTCCGTCACAGGAAGGGATCAGAATTTATTTTAGTCACTATGATAACACATTAGGAAACTAGCCATCTCAAATACACTCTTCAGAGCTTGGAAAAGGGATTTGAAATAAAACTGAACAGAAAGATTCAGATGGGAACAAGTACTGACTTGGATTCAAGTCAAAGTAATCTCTAAGTGACAAATCATTTGTATACATGTATAATTCTTTTATATGGAAGTTAGTACTTCTTCTGTTACTACATTTGTTTGCTGTTTTACTTGTGCAATACTTACCTGTTTATTATGACTGTTCAAAGGTTTTACCCTTCAAGCTTAGCATAACTGTTTGTATGCAGTCAGAAATGGTGTAAGAATGTGCATCTTGATGCCACTGTCTCTGCCAATATCAACCAATTCACACTTGGGCAAGAGGGATGCTAATCAATTTTAGGCTTTTAAAATACAGGCAAGAGGCGTGCCCCCTAGACCTGTCACCAGTGCCCTGCCAGCACAAAACCTAGCACAGTGACAGATCAAGCATAGTAAGTAATCAGAAACAAGCTTCATACAGCTTTCTGACAACACTGTCCATTTCTCACCAAGAACCACCTGTCTGGTATTCTCTTACAGCTGCCCTTGGAAGGATGTGTGAAGAGGGGGAAAGGAGCACAGCAGATTTGTAAAGCAAACACAGGCACAGAGATACAATTGAAACTGAAGTAACATTTCTACCCAGTCTGGCAGGCACCAATGCTCAGGAGATGCACTCAGATGCCCACAAATGCACTTAGGTTAGTAGCTGCTTTTTGGGAGTCTTGAAAGCTCTGGGGAGTGGGTCTTTCACCTCCTTGGCAGAATCACAGTTTCTGTATATCACCAACGCACCGTTTAGCAAAACTGCTAAACTACTACCTCCTGGTCTGAAGAAAACCCATCAGTTAATAGGTACCAGATCCTGGGCAGCTGCTTTACCTTTTCACCCCATGTATGCAATTTTCACCCTGGTAGAAGGAATATTCTTGTCTTCTGGGACTCAGAGAAGATCGTAACTACGCATCCAGTGGAAACTGTTTAGGTTGTCACTTTGTTAGGGTCTTCTAAAGTAAAAGTTGTTTTGATGGAAAGTATCTGCAATCAATAGATTGAAAGCAACCAGAGCAAGTGCCAATTATAAGAAACTGTAACAGGGTACTTAATTAAAAAGATTTTCAAATCAGTCTGACCATGTTCTGAACTCTCTTGAAGAGTACAGTATTTCAGAGAAAGGATTCTGTATCCTCACAGCAAGGGCTGACTGTGTTTATGCCATTTTGCAAATCTCTCCACTGATAAACAGCTCCGCCTTCCTTTCAAGTTGTGTTTTCTTATGTCTCTGTGGAACTGGCCCAACATTTCTGAAGTATATTTTAAGCTATTTTTGTTATTTTTATTTCACAGGAATTTTCTTTAAGGATACATCTTTGTTTCCACAGAAATAGCACTAATTGCTTGTGGAGCCCTAGTGTTTTCTAGGGAGACTAAAGGGAGTTTCTTATCTGCTGTGCCATGTTCCTGTGCCTTTACTGGGGCTACTGGACAGAGTGTGCTGCAGGTCAAATATCTTTCCAAATTAAGCTCACAATATCTCTCGTTTAGGTAGTAATGTTTAGTAAATGTTAACATGAATAACTCATCTGCAGTGATCACATATGGCTGCTTCTGCTGTACCCTCCACTGTTTGTAAATAAATTCTGAAAGGCCGTCTAAACAATTTATAGTCTGGAGCTGTGCAAGTGTTGAGGAAAACACTTCAAAATGTGCTTTAAGAAAATCTACACCCTTTAGTCTTAGCCCAAATACATGGGTTTGTGTGTGTGTGTGCACGATACACTGCATTCCCAAACATCGAATTTGAGCCTTAACCATGCAATTCTTTGAATAACACTAACAGAAGTTGATCTTTTGAAGCTAACCCAGGTCAGTCCTGAATGGATAAATATCATCTATCTAAAAATAATTTGGATTTTAAAAGATGTTGGAGGCATATGTATTAACTGCTTCGTGGTTTTCAATTAAAAGACAATTTCTCAAGATGTTTGAGGAACTTTCTAAAGGAATAGGCCAAACCCTTACACATAATGCAATAACTGCTACTGTGAGTAATTCAGAAACACCACAGACATCATCTTGTAAACTTAGGAGTTGCCACAAGAGAAAAAATCTTGCATCCAAAAAATAATTTTGTGTAATGCAAAACTCAGCCACCTGAAATCTCAAATCCTTCTCTTTAAATACTGGTTTATGTCATTGTCACCAGCACCACATATGAAAATATGGCTTACACTTGCAGTTCTAACTTACATGAATTATTCTTAGATCTGCGAGTAGTCCTATTGGCTTCTATATTAAGCCAAATCATAAGAAAAGGTCCCTTTAAGATAAAACCATGACTCTGAACATAGCACTACCATTCTAGCTTTATGGCCCATGATAAACTACTTTCTCCAAGGCAGTACTTGCCATTTGTAGATCAACCACTACAGATTAAAATAACCTTCCTGATAATAATTCATCACAGCTCTAACTGTAGACTGTACCTTTCCTTTGCACAGAAAGTGTGCTCATTTTTAATCTAACCAAATTCACAGGGAGGGATAGAAAAGTTTAATTCTTTTTTACTTTTTTTTTTTTTTAACCTGCAGTAAACTAAACACAGATGTCTTCAAAAACATGAGGCTGATGATGAGAAATCACGGGGTTTGTATTTAGAGAAATCTAAATATAAGTAGAGGCATCCTTTTCCGAAAGTGCTTGTAGATTTACAGCTTTGAAATCATGTACTTTGACTTGGGTTTCCCTCTCTCCCACCCTGCACCCTGACAAATCTTCCCTGCGTCCTGTGATTGATATTCCCAGTTGGCTGCAATGACACCTACTGGATGTCAGAACTGATGAACTGCAGATCCTGCTGCTGCTGAGTTTAGCTCCCATCACTGCCAATGTAACGTTCAATATCACAGTCCTCTCTCAGGCAGATCTCTCAGCCACTGCAACTCTCTTCCTGACTATTTGGATCTCAGTTACCCCTATGAAGCAATTTCCTGCCTCTTTCAGGCTCATTTCTCAACTCCCAGGTAACAAATTTTCAACCTGATTACAACCGGGCTAGTTTAGTCCAGACTCTGTTAAAGCAGTTGCATAATCTGAGCTGCTTCGCTGCAGCTGTTGTTGTACAAAAGTTATTTATAAACTGTAGACAAAATTCTTAGCTATTTACAAAAGCTACTACTCAAAACAGCAAGATACACTGCATCACACCACGGGTATTGTTTTCCCTAGGACCCTTCTGTTTGTTCCGTCCTCACTGTGAGAAACCCACAGCTGCATTTTGGATTTGACTGGGAAAGAATTTTAAACTTTCATGCTTGGATCACAAATTTAACACTGCAAAATTAATGGCATCATTAATTTAATTCATAAATATTGTATCTTCTTACAGTGGAAACTGACTCCATGACTAGCAGCATCAGGAGTTTCTGAAATAGACCTGGGGGAAAGGCTTGCATTGCAGTACAATCAATCACCTCTGTTTGCCCATTTAGTATCATATAATCAGAAAAAGCAGGAAACAGAAAGTTTCCAGAATACAGAATTTGCAAGACTATTACTATTAGCCAAATTAGATGGAATTAAGTTGACAATGGGATCGAGATTAATCTAATATTTGCTTAATTACATTTGTTTTTACAGATATTGCACTAGGGAAGAAGGCAGGACTCAGTGTGGTATCATGGAGGACCCATGGAGGAACAATGGAACTCCAGGCTCAGAACTGAATTTTTTGGAACTACCTGAAGTCACTATATTTGGAAAGACTCTTGAGCCATATGTGGTGGTCAGGGACTCCTTGGCTGAGGAAACCTTAGAAGAAAACACTGACATGAACCTGAGCCTCTCTTGTGAATTCTTCCTTTCAATGGTACAATAAATGAACAAGGATCCAAATTAGAAATACATTAGCCAAGTTTATTAAGAGCCTAATCATCCAGTAAAAGGCAGAAAATCTTGGATGAACTTCTCTGCAACTCTAGTTCTAGCATTCAGCAGAGGAAATAAAAACTAATGAAACACTAAGTTAGAATCACTGACCCACCAGCTGAGTAAAATATTCCTTTTTAAAGTTCCTGAAAAGAGAAACACAGAAAAAGAAATGTACCCTAATTGGAAAAGGGATGCTCTGACCATGAACGTAAACTGTGACGCCTGCCTAGAATCAAGTGAGATTCTTAACATCTAAAAGAAGAGGAATTCAGCAGTTTCCTTGAGTTATACATAAATAATAGGCACTTATTATAGGCCACCCAAGCATGACGTCCTGTGACAGCTAAGAAAACCAGAAAAAAAACTTTTCTCAGCCAAGAAGAGAAGCTGGAACTCCAACCATTTACAGTCTGTGAAAGAAAACTATCCGGAATACTGACAATTGATATTTTCAAAAAGGTTAAGACAGAAATGAGGATATATACACTACACACGTCCTTATCAGTAGCACGCTACAAAGGTATTCCAACTATCTCCACATCACATCAAGCATGATAAAACCCTGACACTGAGGAACCTGTCTATCACATTTCAAACCTATCTGTCATTCAGAATACTTGAAAATATTTGTAGAGTTCCTCTCACATTATTTATCAAAGAGCTTTTCAACACTAAACTCCAGAAAGGTAGCCCCAGCCTATGGCAGACCCAGAACCTCAAAAGAACAGTGCACACTAAACAAAACACAGCCAGACAGAGAATAGGTATGCATGAGGGGAAGACTAGTTTTCTAACTGAATTCCTTGGCATTTTAATCAAATCCTGCGTATGATAAATCAGTAACATCAAGATGACACCTCTGTAAATAAGCTCTTCAAAAAACATGAGAGACACGTGAACAAGTAATGATGAATCAACTCTTTTTTGTTTGGTCCAAAATCAACACAGAATAACCGACAAACTTCAGTGCTTGAAGCAATAGGATAAGAAGCTCCAGGCTGCACCAGCCTCCTCGTTCGTCTGCATTTCTGAAGACGTTATCCAAAGGAGTGATTTGGACTGGTCACCTGCAAAGAGCCACCCCCACAGACAGTACCTGAACAGCCTCAGCAGTACAGCAGCTTGCAGCACAACACAGTTGGTGGGTTACCTCTGCGTCAGTGCTCAGAGGCAATTCTTCACAGCAGTAGACAATGTTTAGCCTTATCTTTAACCTTTCAAACACAAAAGGACAGATTTTGTTCTCCTCTCTCTTAACAACCCCATCAGGAACTGCCAATTTGTTGGCAACACTTGCTTTCACCATGTCCTTTGAGCGATCTAGTCTGAGACCTCTCTTCAGCTTGACAGACAGCCTGGACCCAAACCTGGTTTAAGAGACCAAAGGTGAACTGAGCTCCCTACTTACCTCCTTTTGAGCTAAGGCTTTCAGCCCCTGGCTCACAATGAGTGCCCTAGCTGTAAACCTTTTGCCAGTCAGAGAGGAGGAAGGAAGGTTTTTCAACCTCCAGTGCTGGCCGTAAGAGACAGGACCCTTCTGGAAGCAGGAGGAAACAGTTTAATTTCTCATGGGATGCAAAACTCCTTGTCTTTCCCAAGAAAATCTTTCTATCTTTTTTGGCCTCAATCAATCCCCTTAAAGCTGGCAGTCCTTAACATGATGCTTAATATGTATGTGTTGTACCAAGAGACCTGGAGGCATTGGGCAGTAAAAGTAGTACTCAAGCAGTTGAAATTATCTCCATAAATACACTAGAAGCCAAGCAATCACTAGAAGCCATCACAAACAATATTTACTATAAACTCAGCAAAGCTGACACAAGTAAAGTGAAAACAGAAAATGAGATATAGTGACAATAGTCTTTAAGTTCTGTTTCTACAAACCCATCAATTCAGAAAAGTCTCAAGAGGGTTCTCAAACAAATGCAGCCTGGGATGTTACATCCAGTCACACCACAATGAAAGAATGACCCTGATTTGGGTAACACAGAGTGGCAGTGTCTTGATTCAGAGTCACCAATCACCAGACAAGTGAGGGTTCTCTTTTTTTCTGGTAAAAAAAAATCTTCCTGGGGTATGGATTTGAAGTAGCCATTGTCATTACCTCATCTGAACTCTCACATAACACAGACCATTAAATCACACCAAGCTACACCTGGATTAGTCTCAAATATTCTGGACATCAAGCACAAAAAAGTGTTAGCACACAGTAACTCTCTACAATGGATTCCACTGTTGGTGAACAATAGCAAGACTCATTACCACAGTTTTCAGCCCAAGGAAAACTCAAGGCAATTGACAACTATTGGAGAAAGCTTTATCATCTCTCTCCCATTTTACAGATATGGAAACTGAAACTCAAAGGCATTAAAGTTAGGCGCAGAGAAATTCATCTGTAACTAAAACCAAGCAAAGTTTACATGCAGTAATGAAAGTCTGCAAAATAGGGTTACATGAGATTTGAGTGTTATGCAGGCTTGCTGCCTGGGCCTTCGCTTTATCTAAGTCACTATAGAGCCAAAATAAAATGAAGAATTTCTGAGTCCCAGCATCCTTATTTCTTTCACAGAGGGAAGCTGCTGCTTATTTCTATTTATATTACTTTGATTTGTATTCTTGCAGAGGAACAGCAGAGGGAAAGCAAATGGTATGTTTTTTCACAGAAGAAACTAACGAAGTTACGGAAAGCAAATGTTCTGTTCCATACAAGGCTCCATCTGCCTGCCTAATCCAGCCATATTTCTGAGGTTAAATGATGCAAAGATAAAAAGCTGACTTTGTGAAACAAAGGTAAACAGCAACCCAGATGCTCTCATTCATATTCTGAAATTATTGCCACCAGTTCTGTGACCAACACATTTCACAGCTTGTGAATTTGCAACAATCATAAATTAGGGCAGTAAGAGAGGACTAAGTATAGTCCTATAAACCTTTGAAAGGGTTTGCTTTATTTATATTCCAGTTGAGGACCCTACCAGAGCTCTAAAGTTCATGAAGTATTGGAATCCAGTAGAATCTAGTCCTCGGATCCTTCATTTTCTATTCCTGCTCACCTGGATAATAACTATGTATTTGCATGGCTTCACAAGTTCTCATTCAATGTAAAGAACTTTGCCCTTCTTTCAAGCAGAACTAGGGCCACCAAGGTGCAAAAAATTGTGCAAACTTAACATAAACCAAGATCGTGTCTCCAGGGAAGTGGAATAACCCTTCCTTCTCAAAGGCTTTGCTTAGTCCTCTTGGCTGTCACATGAGAGCAAAGTAATAAACGAATCTAAAAAATAAAAGTTCCTAAGGTCACCAACTATACATAATACCTAAGAGCTAAATTAATAAGCAGATTCCCTTCGAGGGGAGCTTGTCCTTCTGGGTGAGATGTACTGAGACGACATGGGAAGGAGAACCTTGTTGCTCCATAAACATTATTCCCTAACACCTACTTTGTGTACTAAGTAATATGCAACACCCTTCACTTTCCAAAATCCAACATGTGCACTTATCCTACATTCACTCTATAGAACTCTTTTTTCTGGGAAAGATTATATTTAATGATGTTAAACTGTACTTAAAATATTTGTGACATCTGTCAAATTAATTTTAAAAAAATCATTAGGGTCAGTGTAACTGCAATAAATATGAAATTAATAGCAAGGGCTTTCTTTTAAGGGTACGTTAAAATAATATTTGGGATCTGTCTGAATCTGACAAAATCCAGGGAACTGCCTCCAACCACAATTCGTCCTTAATTTCTTTGTGCCTACATAAGAAAGGCGCTAAACAACCTGTGGTTTTTATTCATGTGCTGGAGCGGAGGAAGTGGTCTCAGGATTCAGTTCCAGGTTCTCAGTCATGCAGCTCAGCTCTGTTTAGCTTACAGCTCTCCCTGGGCAAGGTACTAACTATTTTGACCCCCTTTGTAAATTCTGGAAAACGTAATTCTTCCCACAGCTGTTGTGAGGCACCATTGTCATCCGTTAATGGCTGCACAGGGATATACCATGGCAAAATGCTACTGCTCTCTGTACTGCTGGCAGTGCTACTGGGGCATAAGAATCACAGTTTTAAATTTAAACCCAACCTTCTGGAGTTGACTCCTTCTTTCCCTTTCTGCATTCCCTATCTTCCCCTCATGACACTATGCCTTAGAAATATACCTTCTCTTGGTTCAGAGAAAAGGACATAACAAAATTTGGACCTCTGCACTACAACAGTCAGGATCACTAGAGAAGGACATTTTCCCTTCAATGGATTTCTGTATGTTCTGATGAAAATACAAAAAGCCAGAAGCAAATTAAATCATATTAAATCTGGAATAGTTTTGCAATTTGCCAAGTCAATTACTTCATCTAAAAAAGCTCCACTGCACAGTTTTAATTTGAATGTTTGTGCTGAGTATTTTGAACTCAACATACCAGTGACTTCAAGGACATATGACTGAATCCTCCATCTTTTAGTTAAATTGAAAACAGACAGACATGTAAAATCCTTCTTTTCCAAATTACCATGTGACTCTTTTCCCACTTATACAGAAGAAGCCATTCTCACAAGCTTTTAAGAGCATCTTCAAATTGCATTTTTGTACTTAGAGCTGAGTGACAAGAAAGATGAATCATGTCTCAGAATTTATTCAGCACTGCTAATTAAACTCATTCCTTGAGGCCTGGGAAGCACTAAACCACTGGAGTGAAACAGCGAAAATTAGTGATTTGAATAGAAGAATCATGAACTTTGGAAAAGAAAACATTACCCATCGGTGGAGCTTACAAAATAGCCCCTTACAGAAACTAAATAAGATTAATGAAGGTGAAGTCAAGAAAAACAACAGCTTTTAAAAGTCCTCATGTCTTATTTTCTACAGAGCACAACATAAAATAAACTCAGTGCCACTAAAAACCTTTACCATGCACAGATACATTTAACACAGAAAACAGGCAAGCAAGTTTTATAGGCCTCACCTTACCATACTGCACAGAGAAAACAAACATTTACTCACCAAAAATATTTTAAAAGAACTTTAAAGTGAAATTAACCTTCAGGTATTTCCAAGTACTTGGATCCAAATTCTGTCCCTTCAAATTTTGTCATACTTGGCTTAAAAATTAAAAACTTCAAAGCTTAAAACTGCTAACTGAGATGTTTCAGTGCTACCAGTAATGCTGAAGCTCAGTGAAAGAACTATGCATCCTTCCCAAGCTCCTGCTGAAGAGCCTGGGGACCAGTCCTCAAGGGCTCTGCTCTTCCACTTCTCAACAAACGAAGCACAGATAGGACAATAAAAATAGCACCACCTGTCAGGATAATGTGGAGGCATGAGTGGCTATTGCATCTGAAAGTCCACGCTAAAGATAGCAAAGAGGAAGCCTTCAAAATCACATCACTGATGAAATGTTGGATTTAATTCAGGGGTTATTTTCCTGGTGGGAATATCACAGGGACTGCAAGATGCTGCCTCTTTAAGAGGTAAGGTGCTGCCAATCAGCTGGTCAGGTGTATCTCACATGTACACAAGCCCAGGACTTCTAGTAACGGCAGCTAAGCTTGGACCTGGTGGGACTAAGGAATTGCAAAACAAGAGCTGCCACAGAAGCCTCTCTCAGATTGCCATGACTCCCCGCTGCTGTGTGCCATTCAAAATCTGGCACTTGCCTCTGGGACTTGTGGCCTGACTTTCCACAGCAATGACTTTCTAGGGCAACACTGGGATTCCAAAATACCCAGCTCCTTTTCGTAAATTGGCCATGAGAGATTGAGGAGATTGTGATTACTCAGCACAATGCCACTCTGTGACCCCTGGTATCACTCCCAAATTGTGCTGGGACATTCATGCAAATGTATATCCTACAGATGTCAGAAGGCAGCTAAAAGGAAACCTGAATCATCACTGGTAAGTATGGAACTGAACCACCATAACTCTTACAGTGGGGTTAGAGATGCCCTCTGCTTCACTAATGAATACATAAATAACTGCAGCTTATACGCATCTATTATAAACCACATTCCAGGACTTTACAACTTGCCTGTAGACATCTGCTCCAGTGAAGATGTGATAAAAAATCCCAGCCTTCTATTGATATTCTATTATTCCTTATTTCTATTGATATTCTATTATTCCTTTAAGAGAAGGGGGAAAAAGAACTATGTGATTTTTTTAGAGTAATAAACAGATGTCCTCGGTGATTTGATGCAGTTGGATGGATTGTTCTGGTTTTTATAATGCTATACTGGGCTACAGTGGCCTGAGACACAGTCCATCTAGCAAGCATTTGCAGCTTGCCTAGCAGTTCCAAAAGTAAATGCAACAGCAAACATGGTGCTTATAACCTACCCTCAGAGCAAAACGTAACCTTGCCAACACCAGGACCAATCTGCTGTTTGCCAAGGGTAGTAGCTGGTTATTGGCGTCACACTTCTGGACAAACCCATCTAATTCGTGATTGAGCCATACTCTGGTAAATTTTATGATGCTTCTCACAGGAGTTTCTCATAGCTGGAGCCTGAGTAACTGCAGAGCCTCCCTTCAGTTGCCACTGTTGGATCCAGCTGTTCCGCATATACAGGCATCTAGTCTTTTCATTATAGCAAATATGAATCTATATACTCAGAAGCCTATTACTTGAAACAACTCATCTCTAAGAACAAAAGAAAACCCTGTCTTTTTAAGAAAAGGTATCCGGCTTACCAACAGGGCTCAGCTTTTAGACATAAAACCACACTGATATATGAAACCACAATACCAAACCCATCACTTTCAAGACAAGAATATTGTAGCAATAAAAGTGCATCAGCTCTTGAAATCCTGCACTGTTTGGTGATCTGCTCCAGTGAGGTTCTGCAGAGATCCATTACCTCTAGAGGCTATGGTCTGGACCGAGCAGCAAAACACAGAAATGCGATCTCTGTCAGCCTTCACATGACACTTACAAAACTAACACACACCACAACATAACTAACTACTTTTGTTCAAAGCCATCAGACGGCTGAGCATTCGCAGCCATATAGTTACCCTTTAAGCAGATAATTTTCTTGGTGATTTGGAAAAGTGGGAGACCAAGCGTAAAACTCCACCAATCCACACAAGGCAACTAACACAGAATCCAGCCAAATGCTAACAGGAGTTGAAACAAGGAGGTTGTAGCAAAGTGGGGCTCAGTCTCTCTTCTCGCAAGTAACAAGCGATAGGACAAGAGGAAATGGCCTTAAGTTGTGCCAGGCAAGGTTTAGACAGGATACTAGGAACAATTTCTACACTGACAGAGTTGTCAAGCACTGGAACAGGCTGCCCAGGGAAGTGGTGGAGTCACCATCCCTGGAGGTACTTAAAAGACATGTAGATGTGGAACTTAGGGACATGGTTTACTGGTGGACTTGGCAGTGTGTCACGGTTTCAAAAACCCAGCTACGTGGTTTAGTGGTGGACTAGGTTAACAGCTGGACTTGATGACCTCAAAGGTCTTTTCCAACTTAAACAATTCTATGATTCACATGGTTCCCTGAAGACATTTCTCAGGCAAGAAGGACAACATGCTATAGTAAACTTAAAAAAACCCAAAAAAATAACATGCATTATGCCTAAGTTATAGAAGCAAGATAGAGCTCTTCAAAAACTGAGATTTGTCATAAAAGTTACCTCTACAGAAAAGAAAGAAAAAATTACAATTCTACATTATTTGAATTTCATAGCTCATATATCATTATGTACTGTAACTTAAAAAAAAAAAAAGTTAAATTACAAAAACCAGCAGTGCATTTAAATGGTTAAGAAGTTTCCAAACTGTTCTCTTCCCTACGAAAAGATGTTCTCAGGTTGCAGCTACCCTGAAAAAAATAGTTTTCCAGCATTTGAGTACTTTTAAAGAAAGTATTTCTAACCCAGCAGCACATTAGTATGTCCTTGAGGACAGAGCAAGACAAATACATATCACATATCACTGTGCTCTTAGAATTAAACAGCAAGGGAGAATAATAATGGCAGTGTAAGTCCTAGTGAGAGGGATTCTTCAGCAATGGAAAGCTGCACTGTTTTAGAGATACCTCTGCTCTCTTGTGAGAGTTTTATACAAGAGTAGCATGCTATACTTCTGGTACCTTAGAGAGGGATATATCCTTCAAAACCTTTTCTTCAAGACAACTTATGGGACCTTTTCTCACAAAGAGGGTCAGAGCCCCAGCCAAACAATTAGAAGTCTGAAAAGATTTCTTGATGGGGAGAGACAGTCACGAAAGGGACCACAGAGGTTAGAGAATTGTTGAGTAAGAGGGTATTCAGCAAATGCAGGTTAAATAACGAAAGATACAGAGAAAACAGGCACTCTGTATTTATTCCGTATTATAACTGACTTTTAATGAAACTAAAGTGTAACAGCACATAATTAACTAGTGGAACTCCTGGCTTTTATAGGTTTGGAAGATGAATTTAAAACATTGTGAAAACCAGCTTCCCAGTTGTTTTGGAATAGCTATTTCTCAATACTTCTCACAGAACATCTTTCACTCTTTAATAAAATCATAATTGAAAACACTATAAAAGTGGTGTGATTCCATGGATCAGCTACAGATCTCTTACTGTTATGATCTGGTAATCAATGACAGACTATAAAAATATTCAATGTTTTATTAGAGAAGGGAATTATGTTTAGATTTCATGGCATGTCAAACAGTGGCTGCAAAGATACAAGGAAGAACCTTTCCACTGGTTTTCCCCTGCCTTCCCTGGACAACTTGTTCTGACAGCCTGTCCTGGAGTTCCATCTGTCATCCTCCAGATCACCTCCTGACAGCCATGATCAGCTGCAGCATGCCAAACTCCATGACACATTATGACACTCCTATGTGACCATGCTAATGCACTTGCAAAACTGCATGCACTTACAGAACACATTAATAAAGTTTTCCTTAGAGACTTCTTCTTCAAATTTAAGATTACACACACTGTTTACAGTGTAGATGGTCACCAGAATGGAATTTAACTATCTTAGCCATTTGAAAAATACTGCCATTTCTTGGACATTTAACAAGGTTTCCACAGATTTTATATGGGTCAAAGGGAGGGAAAGTGCTTCTAAGATACTTTTTAAGATAACACTTCCATTCTGCTTAGAATGGAAACTGCCCTTCTGACACCTAAAGCTGCCAAGTTCTTGATCTGCTTTTCTTCAGGTAGAGAATCCATTAAGTGATGAACACCTTCTCAAAGTGGGTTATGTGCCTTTTACACTTTATGCACATAGCCTCGGACTCTTCCAGCTACTTTGGATGTTTTTGATGTGTGATTCATTCATGGTCCCTTGACTGCAAGAATGACAGAGTACAGTACTGAGAGGTAAAGGCAAAGCACACTGAACTCTCATTTCT
The DNA here is from genome assembly GCF_004027225.2 of Strigops habroptila. Classification (NCBI taxonomy): domain Eukaryota; kingdom Metazoa; phylum Chordata; class Aves; order Psittaciformes; family Psittacidae; genus Strigops; species Strigops habroptila. The sequence goes on along the minus strand of NC_046358.1, from coordinate 60,789,536 downwards.
CAGTTTGTGGATCTGGGGGCATTATTCTGGCATCTGAGGGAGTTGTTGCAGAATTCTGTGAATTTTTTTCAAGATGCTTTGGAACAAAAGCCCTCAAATTTCATAGAAGTACTGTTCGTCTGAGATTCATTTAAAACAAATTTAAAGGCCAGAACTTCCTATCTTGCCTGCTTTAACAGGAACATTTTCTCTAAGGTCATCACCAGATGACTAGAAAGTTTTGTTTACCTTCCAGTCTGCTCAGACAAGATAGATTTTCTTTCAGGAAGATGGTGGGCTTGTCATGGGAAGTGCTCATTGAAAGATGCTTCTATTTTCTCTGTAGGAAAAGCTTTCCAGAGTGTTCAGTGGTGTCGTAAGAGAAGGTTGACAGGACTAAATACATGTTCAGATAGCATATATTCTTTGACTGAAAGTCTGACTTCTCAGTTACAAAGGAAGCACAGAACATTCTTTAACTTTCTATTTCATCACTGAATCAAAGATAGTTTAAAAAGATAATTCCTAAGTAAACTGAAAAAAGGCGAACTTCCTAAAAAACAGTGCAAGAATGATAGCTTTTTTCAAAATTAACTCCATAGCAAAAGGAACAAAATGCTCCTCTTAAAAACCCAAGCATCAAGTTCTTTCTCAGAAGTTTAAACTAACTTCTCCATATGTCCTTCTTCTTATGAGACTGATACTTAGTAAACCATATTAATTTGTTTGTGTCTGTTTTCAGTGGAGACCTAGAAAGGCCAAGCTCATTTGCCAGAACAGAAATCATTTTTCCTTATTACAGTGCAGCATGCTGGTGGTTGTACTGGTAGCCATTACTAGACGAGAAATAAACTCATTTCTTACATTATTCCTACCCCAAACCACTATATAATAGTTCTACAATACCTAAGCACGACTAAACAATATTGTTTTTACGTATCTAAATTGTCCAGTTGGTTGAAGAGCTTGGTGACTCCTAAAGCGTAGCAATAGTACGGAAAGACCAGAAGATAAAAAAAATCCATAATTAAGATGATGTTTTGTAGAGTGTGTGACAGAAATAACACAAAAATCATTCCACAGAAATGTTGAAAACCTTTGCGATATAACTAAGCCATTTAGACACAGTTTTACGTGAACTTGAATATGATATATGTGATTTTTTATATATATATAAAAAACCCAGAGAATCTGTAGATAATGTACAGAAATGATAACTATCACTGGATAAAAACCACTATAGATTAATGAAAAAATCTGAACAAATCCTGAACTGCCCAAGAAAGGGTACACAGCTCTGACAGATCCCTTAGTACAGATGGTGGGAGTAAAACATATCCACATGATAATCACATCCTTACCAAAATTGAAAACGTATGTGAGAGTCATGGTGGTCTTGCAAAAATATAAACTCATAAACGATTTCTTGATTTGGTGTCATCATTCATTTCTTTCATTTGAGGAATCAGTTTTAGTAGGCCATACAAAGATTGATGGCTTTTTCATAAAAGGATATTTTATGAAATAGTGAAATGTAGCATATTTCTACCTGATAAATGCAGAGACCTGTAAACTTTGAACCCACACTGGCCTTTGTTGCTCATGACCCTGTTTAAGTGATTTATTTTCTTTTAACAACTGCAGTCTGCAGGAGGTAGAATATACTGTGTAGATCTTTAATTCTGTTGAAAATTGAACAGTTTAAAAAGAATGGCTGACATTAGAAGACCCATTACTGAAAAGTCCTATTATCTGCATTTCAGTATCCCTTTTAGGAGCAGTATTTATGGTTAGAGACAACACATCATTTATAAAAACAGCCTGGTAGGCTGCTGCAGAGCAATGGAGGAGCTGGCATCCTTGGCCCCACATCACGGTGTCTGGAGGACGGGATCAAAGCTAGAGACTCTGGAAACCTGGCATCTGTAAAGGTATGAAATCAGGAAACTTGCCTGTTGCCTAGATGAACATCTTGAGGGAGCTGAACACTCCCCACCCTTGTGAAACATTTGGATTTCAAAGATTTAGCAAATTCCAAGGAAATAATACTCTGCTAGAATCCATCTGCCATCTCTCAATACAATGGTAGTTATATCTTTCAGTTAAATTCATTCAATTTCTTTTTACCCCTCCCTTTACTTCTTTTTATTTGTATTTTGTCAATGTGCAACAAAGTCCAAAGCATCATAAGCATCCTTCCTACTTCTCGGTATGAATGTCACCACGGAAGTTAAGCAGATCAGTCCTCTTCCATGTGCAGGGAAATACCATCTCAAATCCAAAACATTTTGCATACAGAGTGTCCAACCTTGTTTCACAACAGTGGGGACTTCTGTCAGGTAGTTTCCCCAGCAGCATGTCACACTACTGCTCTACGAATCTTTAGATGACTGACCTAAAAAACCTTAGCAGGCTTTAATATGTATCTTTGCATTACTGCATAGCGCCTAAGACTCCATCTTATAAAATTAAATGGATATGATCAGAGAAATTAATAATGCTTTTTTAAATTCTGTTTTGAAGTTGCTCACTCATGAAACAAGCTTCTTAGGTGAAACAAATTCTGTGTTTGTGAAACATCTTGTGAATATATGGTGCTGTAATAAAAATAATAAATGTTTAAAGCTCCTCCATTTTTCTTTACTCTTTGTTATTAGAAATAAATCTTATGAAGCAGATAAAAGTATTACAATTAATCCCTCCTCAATGGAGACAGTATGTACTACTCTTTTCAATACAAGAGAAACTGGCTCTGAGTAGAGTGGCAACAACTGGCAAACTGATTTTATAGTTTTGATTTATTGAATATTAGGAAATACACTTTTTTAATAACAACTCCATTTAAGTATTCATTAAAATGGAATTAGTACAAGCAGGGCCAGATTCTGATATCCATATTCTTGTCAGACAGCATTTTATTACAGAAAAGTCTCACTGACATCAGTGGGATTACTTGTAAAAGACCATTCTGCATAAGTGAGAACACAGAGCTAGATCCTACCAGGGCACAGAGGACCACAGAGGTTTTAGGTGCCCCTCCCCAACCCCAAAAGTACCACCCACACCCTTCAGCAATGGCTGGAGCCATATGTAATTATATGGCCGAGGCACCTTATTTACGCTGGTATGCATTAACTCATGCAGCTCACTAATACAAACTCATGACTCACCTTGTCCCCCCCCCAGGTATACGGGACATGAAATATATATCTTTATCTTCACGAACGAAATAATTCCCAAAAGCTGGTTATTTAGCTTTAGACCTTATGCTAGATATTTATCTTCATAGTTCTTTCATTTTGAGCAAGTCTGACCTGAAGAATGCATAGCACATGTTGCCATAAAAAAGCACTATGAAGATGAATTTTGATTTATAAGAAAAATCACTCGGAAAAAAAATAGGGGGCTACAGTAATGCATCTTATTAAAGGCTCAAGATGGCATACTCTATTTCTCTAGATTACACAGCAGAAGGGAAGACCATCTTGCATTTTCGTTTTCTACACTCCTGATTTAAACACATACATAAACAAATTACAGTAAACTCTTGTAATGGCACTGGATAAAGAGAACTGGCTTAGTTATGAATACTATTGATAGTCAGAAAATGCATATGTATTTTTCCAGACACAACCCCACATGTCTCTCAAACTCTGAGTTCTAGCACCTGTGCTATCTTTATTTCTTCAGTAATCTCTGTAACGAGCAGGGGAGGAGGTTGGGAAATGTGACCATTATGCAGAAAGCAGTAACATATGAGCAAATGGTGAATATCCTACTATATCTTTAATTCAAAATTATTTGGTAACTGATTTTGGAAAATAATCTTTAGTATATACTCTGCAATTTTATATTTTCATTATATACACAAGTCACATGTGGAATATACTTCTACTCCTTGATTGGGTGAACACAGAATCAGTAATGACAGCAAATACTTCACAGTCTATTTGGTGTACATAGAGCCCTTCTTCCCCTAAAAGGCTGTTGTTTCTGCAGAATGCCTTAGCAGAAAACGCATTTGCCAACAGAAAATACAGACAAAGCCAATTTGTTTAATTCTTTTTAAAATCTGAAAAAAGGGCCTATTTTTGTTTGTGAGTATAATTAGTAAACAGACTACTTACTATTGTTCTACTTTGGTTTAAAAACTAGCCAACACTAAAGGATTCTATTAAATAGTTCTTGAAGGTCAGACTTGAAAGCTTAAACTTCAGGTTGTACTGAGATAAAGGCACTGTGCTTTGCAAAGTTATGCTATTATCCCTGGTTATAATCTTCACTGACTTCAGAAATAATTGCTTTCCTTAAACAAAAAGGAAGTCTGATTCTAATTTGCTATCTAGATCTACATTCTTATATTCTTTTTATAGATTTTTGAACAAGTTATCACTGGAATCTTCCTTCACTCAAACGTAAGTGAAAGTTTTATCTTACTTCAGATATCACCAAAATAATTTATGACTAAGGAAACAAAACCTTTTGTCTCACAATATATTTCTTTGCGACAGCTGTGGTATTTCACTGAAAGCACAAAAGCTGTGATGGTCTGGACTGCAATCAACCATTTTTAATAGGAAATTTTTACAGACTTTTAATAAGATCTCCTAACATAATTTATGGGGAGAGGTTTTGAAGTGAAGAGGCATTGTTTGGCAAAGTGTTCTTCCTCTAATCTCAGGAAATTTAAATAATCGAGTGCTCATTTCCTCTAAACTTAAGATTTCTCTTAAAAAAAAAGTGGTTAAGAATAACACCTGCTACACTAGCAGCAAAATAAGTGCATCTAGAGTCCAAACAAAATATATTTCTAAAGGTTTTTCAAAGGCAAAATGCTCCATGGCAGAACCAAATATTGCTAATAACAACACAATACTGAATTCTACTTCTTACACAATTTTAACAAATGTGTAGAATGAAGATAGCGTGCTGGTCAGGATAACCGCAGGTATTTTTGGGGAGGAACTGGAGTAAGTGGGCAAATGCAGAGAATTTACAGTCTGTAAGAAAACCAGATAAGCACCTAAAAGTTACTGTACTTACTGAAGTTATCCAGAGTTCCTCCGACTACAGAGCTTGGCTGGAAGAATAAGGACAAGAGGCTTCCTCCTGAGATCTCTGATATGTCTTACAAGAAGAGACTTTCCCTTTAGCGTCAGCCAGAACTAGGGAAAAAACAGAAACATAAGTAGGAAACACATTTCTCTACATTGATAGAGCAAAGCGAAGTTCTGAATTATTTTTTAACCTGAGGAACTTATTGTCTGTAATGCTGTCTTAAAGTAAAAGCTGACTTCATTGTGTTCCCCCAGACTAAGCTGGTTAGAACTTCTCTCCCAAAAGGCAGAAAAAGAGAGGGAAAATCCTTAAAGGAAGGACTCATGGATGGCTCAGGTACAGCCACACTACCCGGGATTCGTCCAGGTCACTGTGTGCCCAAGACCTCAAGAGGGCACTCAGCACAAAACGTACTACAGTACAGGAATAAAAAGGTCTACAGCTGTCATCAGCCAGTTTTCACAGAAGGCAGTTATCCTTACCCAGTTTTCCAGAGAGCCACCTCAGCTTTCATCTCATTACTACAGATACCGAAGTGTAAAAAAAGAAAAAGAAACTCTGAAAAAGAAAAATTATATGATCATAGACTTTGTACTTCACTTCTGTACTAAGAATCTGTTTCATCAATGCTTTTAACAAAAAGTGGTCAGTTTCTAGAGCCAGCTCTAAACCCTTTACTTTCAAAAGCTGTCTGTGGATTTCAAAGAGCTATTGCCTCCATAAAGACTGCTTTTAAAGATGTATCACCTGAAGAACTTTGTTCTCTTCAGTCACTATGTTCCAAACATGCAAGACAGAATATCACTTCTGCAGACTCCATCTCTCTCTTTCTCTCCCTCTGGTTTGCCTACAGAATCAAAGCAAAACAGTTTACAGTGGGTGCCAGCCAAAATACATCTCTTTCTTTCAGCAGCTGAGACTTACTTGGATGTTTCTTTCTCCATGTGTATACATATAGACATACACACACAGCCCCACACCCCTCAGCCAGTTGTGAAACTGCAGTGACCTCCTTCGGGTTCCTGCTGTTGCCCGTCCCTGAGGCGCTGCTCCACCCCAGCCTGCGGGGCAGTGTCTGGCTGAGGCTCAGGCTGAGGCTCCCCAACCCTACTGCACCCACCCTGGCAGCCCCCGCTGGAGCTTTAACCCCATCCACGCCCCGTTTCTGACCTGGCTTCACAAGCTGCAGACAGGGCTATAAACAACTGCCTCGTTTCCACAGAAATGTCATTGTTCCAATAAAACTGAAACCCATTCTTCCACTACATCCTCTTTACATTGGTAGTTTCACAAAACACATACTGCCCCCTTTATATTCAAAGTGGACTTCCTGATGCACAAGTTCAGATCCCAGCTATCATCTATCATCTCAATTCATCTGGGACAAATAAAGTATCATGCAACATACCATATGTGGATATTTCAGCAGAGCTCTTTAGAGTCATGTCCTGTCTACCCAGCATGATCAATGGTTATTTTATTTTTTTATATTTAACATAATACATGACAAACCTCCATCTGGGTGCACTACCTAAACAAAAAGCAGGCAGTGAAGTTGGGAGTCAATTCCCAATGCGACTTGGATTATTTATTGATTTATATACCCTGGGGTACCTGAGGCATCTGCATTAGGCATCTCAAGCACAGCGTGGCATCTATAGGAGACTCATTGCACCCTGCAGCCATGCACGATATCCCAGAACACAAACTGGTACTGGGCACCTGAATCATCTCCTAAAGATCTGTGCAAATCAAAGGGATGATGTATCCCTATGCACCCAGCGTGCTGGATACCAAGTTACCTTTATTCCCACCAGAGTATATTAAGCAGTCCTACATGAAAGTCATCTGCACTTTGGAAAGGCTTAAATACTCATCCTCTGAAAATCAGATCCCTTTCCAGATTAGGCACACAAAAGAGAAACCCATCTCTATAACCATCTATACCTTCTAGAATGCTGGCCTACAAAATACTTGTAAGACTATCAGTCAGGTAGTACTAACATATTAAAACCACTTTCAGTGAAAAGAATACACCAGTTAAATAGGGATTTTATTTCAAAAATACTGCCCGAGCTGGAATAAATTCATTTGCCAGGATTTGGATGATAGAAAAGTTAGAGTTGAACCATTAATCAGAAGTAATACAAGCATGTAGATGATCAAAACTAATTTGAGCCATGGACTTTATCAAAGGCAGTGTGGGCCTTTATCGAGTTTGTTGCGCCCAATGCTGTGGAAACTCAGGAGCAGACGCCTCCCGTGCTCTGGCCCTTAGACTCCATAACTAAGTCTAGTCACTACTTGGTCAGGCTTGTAGGTGAAAAAAAGGGGAAAAGGAGGTTTGTGGACAGCATTCTTACTGACTTAGGAAAGCTGGGTAAGTTTTTAAGAGACACACTTATTTATCTCTGCAAACTATAGTGGGTATAATGATAATAAGGTGATGGGACTAACAATTAATTCAACCTTTATTGATAAAAGGTTGAAACTGCTGGTGCTTCCAATATCTTCTACATATTTTGTATAAAACCAACGTTAGAAACAATTGCCAAAATGTTTGGTGATCCAAAACAACAGCAGGTGATGGACAGAATCACACTATGTGTGTTAGTTGTGATACAAGTGTGTAAAACTCAGCATACAGAGCCAAAAGATGCAAAGGCTGTCCTGCAAGCTTACCATATTCCCCCAAACCTCACACTGGGTCTTTGATTCCTGCAAATTTTCCAGTAATTCCACAGCAGAATTCAGTTTTTCAGGTTTTTTAAGAGGGGTGAAATTCCCACTCCCTGGGCAGTGGAGCTGAATCCATCAAGACTTATTTTACTGAGGAAATAAGAATTTTCACAGGGAATTTCCAAGACAATAAAAATAGCATCTGCTGCTTTTTAAGCATGGCAGCTGTCTGGAGTAGCATCCTTTAGTCTATCCATCCCTTGAGTTCATTATCAATTGCTAGTTTTTCCTGGTTACCTGCCAATACATTGGCAACCTTCTTCGAAAACTCCAAGGCCGCTATTAACATTCAAGGAGTCTCCAAAGTTTGTGTAAATTACTTCTAAACACAAACCACTGAGAACACCAAATATTGCCATTAAGCCCCCTTTTTATTTGTGTTTCCACGTTTATTCTTAGTATCTCCTTTGTAAAATTGGGGCTAAATGAGTGTTTCACTGACAGCAGAGCAAGGCTCTTTTTGCTAAGCAGTGCCAACACTAGGAAGGCACTCAGTGCTATGATCAATAAATCAGTAACTTTTTTGATATTGCAGGTTATTTATTTAAACTCTCGAAGCATAGAAAACTACGTCCAGGCCCGGTGAGCTGTATCTCATGTAGTTATTTCCTATCAGGGACTTGACTTTAAGGCCATCCACAAAGCCTTCTCTCAAAACCCTTCACCTCTTGTTAAATAAGCCTTCAGAAAATATTTAACCCAAATAGTTGTGAACCTGTCTAGGTGTATTCTAAATTTCCGTATTCAGTGAACACTTAGCATAAGCCACAGGGAAGTAAGTTTTCTTGTAGTTGTCTTTTCTCAAGCTTTCACTTTAGCCTTTGAAACATCAGGAAAAGTCAAGCTATGTTCCTGCTGCTCTGCCACAGCTGTTGAATAGATTTCATACTCTTTAGCTGAAAAAGTGTGCAATACGGTGCTAACGCCAAGTCACGATTTGTTACTTTCAATTGGAGTAAGAGCTAAGGTGGCAAGCCAAACTAAGCAACAGCTTACTTGTGTCTGGGAGGAACTCTTGCCTTTCTCTGACCACGTATCATTTCCAACATACCTAAATTGAGTCTGTTATTTAAACTTTCCAGAAAAGGGGACTAGGTAAGAATTTACAATGTTGCTTGGTTGGGGTTTTTTTGTTTTGTTTTCGGGGGGGACGGGGGAGGGGAGGAAATAATACTTTTAGACGGAAAGAGAAAAGAAACGTTTTTCTTTCCACATGGTAGCAGTGGAACACCAGCCGCACCCAGGCAGAAGCGCCCCTGGGGATAACCTGGCTGAAGGCGGCCAGCTACTCCCGCCTCCCCGGCACACGAGCGCTGAGCCGGCGCTGCCCGCTGCCATCAGCACACCGTGAGGCGGACTCCGGGCGCGGTCCCGCGGCGAGGGCCCCACGAGGACGGGACGGGACGGGACGGGGTCGGGCGCCACGGGGCGCTCTGAGGCACCGCCCGCCGTTCGCGCTTCCCGCCCCTCACCTCACGGCCAACGGCCGCAGCCGGCCCCGCTCAGGGGCGCGCGACGGGCGGGGCGGGGCGGGGCGGGGCGCGAGATCCCCGCTCCCGGAGGCGGGGAAGGAGAAGCGGAAGTGGTGGGTGCGCGGCACCGGAAGCGGCGGTGCTTTTCCGGTGCGGGCGGCGTGCTCGGTGCGGGCGCGGCTGCCTCCGCAGCCATGAGCGTCCCGGCCTTCATCGACATCACGGAGGAGGATCAGGTCGGGGAGCGGAGCGGAGCGGAGCGGGGGGGCCGGGGAAGGGAAGCGGGGCCGGGCTGGGCTCCGGCGGCCTGCGTGGGGCGGGAGGAGCGGGGCTCAGGCCCGGCAGGTAAGTGTATGTGTGGCTTCCCTCCTCCAGCCCTTCACTTCTCGGGGCTTTGGCTTCATCTCCCCTCAGCAGCAGGTTTTTATTTAGGAGAGGAACACTAGTTCAGGTACGGGCTGGAGCGTTCCTTTTGAGACTGAGGTGTGCAGGATCCTCAACGCTACAGGCGTGGGAACTGTGGGTTTTGTCTGTAAGATCTTTGGTTTGTGTTTGAGTTGTAGGGTTTGTTGTTCCCAGTGTCTTTGGGAAGCAGTGTGTATGTATACGCGGAAATCTTCAGGAACTGCATGCATAACTACAAGCCTTCAGTCCCGTTTTCACTTGCCTACTAAATCTAGTAAATCCCCATGAGTAGTCCATCTGAAACATCTCCAGTACCGTAAAGGGTCCTAGAGCATTCAGCTGTGGCTAATGGTACCATAACGATTTGACATTGAGCTTGATGTCAGTGACACCTGGTGTCACAGTAGCATCCTGGTTGGAGTCCCCGTCTGCCAAAAGTTGTATGGCCTCATTCAGATTTGCTTCTAGGGGGGTTGTGGTTCTGCTGCTGAAGCCACGGGTGAATGTGAACGTGTAGGCCCGTCGCTGGGGGAAAGGTGTTTTCTCAGTGTAGGCTTAAATCCTAACAAGGTAAGGTGGCTCATCGCATGGCAGTGGGAACTGGCTCTGACTTGTGTGAAGAAGTAGGTTCCGCTTCCTCTAAAATGGTTTTGTTTATACCTTTTCCCTTTTCTGGTGAAGAGGCAACTAAATGGCTTTATTGTTTTGCCCGAGGTTTCAAAGGGAGTGAAAGATTAAAAAAGAAAGCATTTTTGTCACAGAAACTTACTAGGCCTGCTGTGCTCTAGCTAATTGTGGCATGTTCATACTGTGAGAAAGCTCAACAGTCGTGTGGTCTGTTCAGTTACTGCAGCATGTTGCACTTGGTCAATATTTGGGATTTGGGTGCCTTAAAGTGGAGGAGAGGATACAAGGTGGTAGAGGGAAGCGAGAGGAAGTGTGAGCGAGTGGTGGGGGCAGAGGAGTGGCTGCAGAACAAAAATCATTAAGAAATTTCATTACTTTGACTTTGCTCTTCACAAACTTTTCTGTGTATTGTCTTTGTTGTTTTTTATTTAAGGCTGCAGAACTTCGAGCTTACCTGAAATCCAAAGGAGCAGAAATCTCCGAAGAAAACGCTGAAGGTGGACTTCATGTGGACTTGGCACAGATCATTGAAGTTTGTGATGTGTGCCTGAAAGAGGATGACAAAGGTTTGCATCTTTAAGTCTTGCTGGTTTTGCTAAACATCAGTGCTTTCAAACAGTAACAGTTGGCAGAATTTAGAGGTATGTTGCATGCCTTGCATGTTAACACGTGCATTTTTATAAATCTGGAAGTGCTTATGTCTGTCATTGCCATGTAAAATTTGCATGAGCACTACCCCTCCCTTTCCCGAACATCCAGCACCCTTTGAAGGAGTAAGGAATTGAGCTAGACTCTGCTTGTTATGGGGGCACAGCGAGCTGTGTGTAAAGCAGGTTTTCTCTCTGAAAAAAAAAAAGTATAATAAAAATAAGACTTGCTGTCAGTTAATGGCTGTGGTGCTGCACATCAAGAAACAATAAAGTAACAACAAAAATTAGGACTAGGCACATGTAAGTAGAAATTTTAAGGCTTAAACATTGATTAAATAGATAAATTGATGAACAGAGAGACTGTATAGCTGCCTTCCAGTGCATAGAGGGTCCGACAAGAAAGCTGGAGAGGGGCATTTTACAAGGGCATGCAGGGATAGGACAAGGGGAATGGCTTTAAACTGACAGAGGGGAGACTGAGATTAGACATTAGGAAGAAGTTCTTCCCTGTGCGGGTGGTGAGGCGCTGGCACAGGTTGCCCAGAGAAGCTGTGGCTGCCCCATCCCTGGCAGTGTTCAAGGCCAGGTTGGACGGGGCTTGGAGCAACCTGGTCTAGTGGAAGGTGTCCCTGCCCATGGCAGGGGGTTGGAATTGGATGAGCTTTAAGGTCCCTTCCAACTCAAACCATTGTATGGTTCTATGGTTATTATTGTCTGAAAACACTAGGATTTTCAATAGTCAGTAGATGTTTTTGAGTTGGGGCTGTAGATCTTTAGAAACTGCACCAGTGTGTTTTAAGGACACAGGTAATGCTGCAGTAGTGTTAAATATGTATGTGCCTGCTGTGCTCTGTACCAATATACTTGTTCCATTTAGAACTTTTACAGGTAAAAAAATCAATTGCTGATAGGAATAACGTGTTGTTTGAAAGAATACTTGGTTCATCTAAGAAGGAGTACTTAAAATATTTTTCTTGTTGCCTTTTACTGTAGGCAAATGAGTATGAAATACTAGAGAAGCTATTGCTCTGCTGTTTGATGGTCAGGTGTCATTTTGGGGAATAACCAGTATTTTCCATATGTAAGGAATTTTGTTCTTATCCTTTGTGTAACTGATATTTGGGCAAACTGTGAAAATACAAACCTGTCTGGTCCTGTTTGGAAGGGATGGAACACCATGCTTAAAACAGGAGCTAGGGGGGCTTTTGAATATACTTTGTTCTTGCAGGCATTTTCCCTGTGGTCTGGGTTTCCCTTGTGCTCCTTGTATGTGGATCTATCCTTGTGAAATGTTTTACTGTACTTGTGCACTAGGTGTTAATATTCTGTGTAGAACCGTGCAGCAGTTTTCTGGAAGCTGCTGTTTAAGACCAAAACCTCAAGTTCCTCTGACTTCTCTTCTGTGTGAACAGAGAATTCAGAGTTAGATACCCAATACCAAATTCTGCTTTGACCTCAGAGTGGTAATTCTTGCTTTAAGTGGAGATGTGTGGTGAAAGACCACATGAACCAAATCTCTGGTACATTCTATGAATATCCGTGTTGGTTATCTTGGCATTTCTTCTCTTTTACAGTTCTTGCCAATGCCAAATAATCATTCATAGCAGAAGTAACTCTCCACTAAATAGCTACTGATGAATGCTGCTTGCTGTTTTAAATGGCTGCCTGTTTTGTTTTGCACAGATGTTGAGAGCGTGATGAACAGTGTAGTCTCTTTGCTTCTTATCCTGGAACCTGACAAACAAGAAGCACTGATCGAAAACCTGTGTGAGAAGTTAGTAAAATTTCGGGAGGGAGAGCGCCCATCTCTTAGATTGCAGCTGTAAGTATTGTGCTGAGGAAAGCGAGGCAATGGTATCTTGCAGAGACATACTTTGTATGTCTTTAAATCAAAGTTTCTCTGTTGAAGGAAGCACTTCTTTTTTTACCTTCGTCTTAATAGAACTATCTGTGTGCACTCCAGTAATGTTTTTTGAAAGCTCTTTAACTCAGTTGTTCATTTTTTGTGGTTTAGGCTGAGCAATCTCTTCCATGGTATGGATAAGAACACTCCTGTGAGATACACAGTGTACTGCAGCCTTCTTAAAGTGGCCTCGTCATGTGGTGCCATCCAGTACATTCCAACTGAACTCGATCAGGTAATTAATGTGCTTCAGGTTATGGCCTTTGTATTAACCATGTTGCATCTCACTAAATATTAGTCAGAGTTCTTACAGACCATCCCAGTTATAAATTGCCAGAGCCTTGTGAAATAAGAAATGCAGGCTATAGAATTTCTTATCTTTTAAAGATATTCTTTATTAGTATTTAAAGATAGTCTGCAGAATCTAAATCACGTTGTCATTTATTTTCTGTTTCTGATGCTGAACGTAGTTAGATGTGTCAGTTTGGTTGTTGTGATAGTAACGGAAGTGAGAAGCTTTGATCAGGAATGAGGCATCAAGTTCTTGTCCCTTGTTCTGGAATCAGAGTGTATTAGAATCACTCATCCGTATTTAGGTAACAACATGGAGAGCACAGGTGTCTGGCTTCTCATGGGAGATCTCCCAGGTCCTGCATGGGGAGTCAGAGGACCCAAAGGAGAAATCCCTGTGCAAGACTTTCTCAATCCTTTTCTGCTTGAGAGAAAATGAGAAATATTTTCAGGTTTATTTTAGTCTTTTCCCCAGTGCTTCTTTTTCACTTTGCATTCTATCTAGGTCCGAAAATGGATTTCTGACTGGAATCTTGGCACCGAGAAAAAGCATACTCTCCTGAGACTGCTGTATGATGTCCTGGTAGACTGCAAAAAAAGGTATAAAAGACAAGTGATAGATACTAGATCACTGTATTTTAAGTTGATGCATTGTAAGCGATCTGTAAGGAGAGTGTTTCTCATGGTGCTTTTAAAATTAAGCTGCACTGATAGTCCAGATATACGTGGGTTTTCTTCTTCTGATGTCCTTAAGCACTCTTGCATTAAACCAGTGTTTTCAAGAATATTATAGTAGTGAATTAGCTGCAAACAGCAGACTCCCAAAATAAAACTATTCCTTTCTATAAATATTAATTTCTGAGCATAGTAGCATTATGCCAAGTTTATTATTTAATTACACTTTTGACATTTTAGTGCATGGTAGTGCTATCTCTTACTTAATGATGTTGGGAGGGTTATCAATCACAGTTAACAGAATGAGTCTTTTTATGTAAACATTACCTTTAGGACAGAGCTTTCCACTAGTCATGGAAATTAATGTCCACAGAATACCTGGTTGGCCATTTTAAATTATTATCCTGGATCATAAGAATCATCTTTGATCTAACAGACTTGGCAGACCAGTGTCTTCTGGCATGCAAAGTAATTCTGTGTGTATCATGCATGTAAATTAATGTAAGTCTTAACTGAGAGCTGTCATCAGTTTATCTTAGAGATGCAATACGGTGTACTGACTGCATTGGCCAGAGCTGTAGAGATGGGCTGGTATCCAGAAGTGGTTTCAGCGTGTAGTTCCACAACAGTTTCCGCTTATCTGAATTGATCCTGCTGTAGTTCGGGATATGTGTGTGTGTGTTGCTTCCCTCCACCATTCCCCTTCTGTTTTCTGAGTCAGTTTACTGAGGTTTGTTTTAATTTTCATAGTGGGGCAGAATCAGGACCTCTGCACTGCTGACTTACACTGGTGGCAGAACATTTGTATAACCTTGTACTGCTGCAGAGGAAACAATTCTGTCCTGTCCTTTCCTGCTACCACTACCTGCGCACATGTGTGCTGGTGTTGGCATGTGTGCAACTGCACAGAGGACTGGACTGGGGAGGTGGCCTTGTCTCCTCCTGTGGAGCTGTCATGGGAGGAGGAGAGTTTCTTCTGGCAGGAGAGTTAGCTTATTCTGGCCTGGTGAAATGGTAGCCTGGAAATGCTGCATCAGCGTAGCAGCATCATTTTTAACTAACCTCAATTTAGGGATGATTAATCCTCATGAAACTGTGAGCTACTACAACATCATTGGGAATTCCTGTTCTTGCAACTAACATTAAAATGCTTTTGCATTGATAGTACGGTATGAAAGATTTCAAGTGGTCAAAATAATTTCAGAAATGTTAATCAGATCTTCTACGTGGCTTAGTGAAATATTACACTGATACCCTATAACACTCTTTTAAACACTTATCGCCCTATTGATTTATTGAGAGGCTTTAACTAGCTTAATTCCATTCTTAATGGCAATTTTTAGCTAGTCTTGTTATCAAATCTGTGGATTTTTTTGTTTCCAGTGCTACCAATAACCTTGCTACCAAGTGGGTTTTGCTCACTAGTAATAGGTGGTGTTTTTAACTTGGGCATTAAAAACTTTCACAAATCCTGTAGTATATTACTCCTGCACTCAGTGTCCTTACCATCTGGTGCAGCAAGCTTTGCACTGAATGGAGCAATGTTTCAGAGCACTCACGCTTCTCTCCAGAAAAGAAAACAAGACGTGACCCTGGCACCTTTGACCTGGTTCACTCTCCTGGATCAGTGGGCAGTATTTGCTATAGTATGGGAAACTCACAGCAACATTCCAGCTTTAGCACTCAGGAATGTTGCTCTATCTAGCAGTATGGGAAGCTAAGTGGGAACTGAAAAATAAGCAATAAAAATCATACCTCAGTTACCGTATTGATTTGGAGTCAAGGGAAAAGAATACATTGTTGGAAATAGTTGAGTGTATTTTTTTTGGTTGGTTTTATATTTTAACTTTGTTCAGTGTGGCAGAAGAGGTGGTCTTCCATAGCCAAGAGACTTTTCCCCAGTGGATAAGTTGGTAGTAAACAGATTGGTAGCTCATGAGAAGTAGATCATGCAGATGTTATGTGTGCTGTTCCTTTTCCTGCAGTGATAAGAGAAAGCTTCATTTATCAGATCTTTTCCAGTCACTTTCCAGTTGAAGTTTCTTCTTTCTGATGATGAAAATCATCTTGATCTCTTTGAAGATCTGAAACCGAAGAAAATTGGTGGCGGTGGCTGGAAAACAGATGGCTGGTGTGGCTTGTTTCTGAGAGCTGTATTTGGTAGCTGAACTTTGCAAGAGATGAGTTACTTTCTCTGCTGTCTATACTCCTTGCCGTAAAGGTTCTGCAGTAGAGTTTTGTACCTCAGCTGCTTTAGTCTTCAGCATTTTTGTAGCTGTGTTGGTACAAAACTGCAAGGTAATGCAACCTGTGTTCTTTTCCAGTTACAGATGGAGTTTTACAGGCATGCATGCCTTGCATGCAGCCAGTTGTGCTGTGCAGCCCTGCCAGGCACCAGCCTAGTGCAGCTTACAGCTGTCCTCTGCCATGGACCTGGCAGGGTTCAAAGCAGGATTAGCCCTGCCCAAGTTTACACTCAAGCAGAACTGGCAAGACCAGTTCTTAATACCTGTCCCAAAAAGCTTAGCATGTCAGGCACCTGCAAAATAATTGTTTCATTTAATTTTAATTCCATTTAGTATCATGTCATGTAGAGGAACTCGATCCAACAACTTACTAAGTCTCGGAATACTTTGTGGGTTGTTTTTTTTTTCTTCCTTTTATCTACCCTAACTTCTATTCTCACTGGCTCTTTGTCAAGTTATGCATCTAGACTGGCAAGTGGAGCCAGTATTCGTGCAAGCTGTCTTGCTAGAAAAAAATGTTCACATTTGCATCTTAGGTGAGACACATTTAGCAATGAGCTTTGGTAGAATAGTGATCTGTATTCCTGCATTAAACGCCCTAATTTATGGTAGTAGTCTGACACTGAATGGAATGAGTAAGATTAAAAGGCCTGCCATACTTGCTGAGGCTCACAAGAATTTAGCACTGGAAGTTCGGGGGTAATTGTCTTGGAGAGTTCTGGTGTTTCCTAGAAATACAAGTGAAAGATTCCACTCCTTCCTCACCTAAAAAAGAAAAAAAGGTGGGGGGATTACAAATACTATTTGAAATTAGTTAAATGCATAGTTTTCAATTTTTGCTCCTAAGGGAATGGGAGGAGAGGAAAAGTTCCAGAAATCTGTAACACTGTTCTGAAGTGTACAAGAACAGCTACCGAAGGCTTCTATTAAATAAGGAGTCTGGTATCGTTAGGTTGAATAGCACATGAGCTGAGCCTCCTTGTTTGAATGTCTATATGGTATCAGTCCTGTATTAAACTGGTTGTTTATCTTCACTAGAACATGTAGTGCTGATACGATTTCACCAGTCATAGTCTGTCACTGACTGCTTACATGCAGATGGTTCCCTCCTGTATAAAGCTGTCTGAATTAATTTTATTTCACTGATACAGAGCTGTCGGTTCCTCTACACACCAGTGTCAGTTGGCACGACAAAACGTGAGCTGACCTCTTTAATGATGGACTCCTATAGCAAATCTTTCATTCATGCTTATATCCCTGAACACAGTTCTGGAGTAATAGCTGGGACCTAAAGAAAGTTCTCCTGCCTTGGTCACCAAGTGTCTTCACTCAGTGTACATCCAAATTATATATGGTATTGCTTGTTTCCCATGATGTCTTTATATATGTGTTGCACATCTGTGAGATCTGGTAAATCCTCTAGAAGCACAAAACCTCACCCTATAAAGAAGCTGTCATATAGCTGTATTGTGAGATTTAAAGTAAATACCTGCATAAAGACAATATCATTGTATTGTAAAACCACTCCAGCCTGTGCTGCTATATGTGTTAAACCTGTCTCACAGCACATGACAGCATGTACTGGGAGTGTTGTGGTGGTTTGTTCCTTCCCTGTGTAATATATGCCATTAACATAAGTAATTAAAGTGAACTGAATCTTTATTCTTGAACATTTTTTTCTTTTAAGGAAAATTTTGGAGGCTATTAGACCACATGGGGAAATCTACTGTATCTGGAAATGAGCTGCTTTGAAGGAAGAGCTTATCTTTACACTATAACTCACTGTAGTCTGGAGATTAGTATCCAACCTTCCTCCTGTCCACTGAGGAAGTACCTCTAGTAGTTTCCAGTCTGTGTATGTGTGTAGGGACTTCTGCAAAGCGCTCAGTTGTGGCTGTGTCTCACTGCTGAGTTTTGGTAGTACCTACCTCCACACCCTGTCTCATTCAAATGAGGTAGTAAGATGGTGTCAACAAAATCTATTCTCTGTACAGAATAACTGTCGCACTTTCTATTTTAATAGTTAACAAGAATTCCATGAGAAACAGGAAATAGCTTTTTGTGTGTATACACACAGCCTATTGAGTGTGTATATTTTTTGCTGAAAATATTATGGAAATCACCAGCAGCTTCTGGCCTCACTAGTGGTGAGAAATGTTAAGTGAAAATGAATCCAAATCTGTTAAAATGACACAGTAACGGTCTCGGAGGTGGTTTGCAGTAACATTGATGAGCTGCTGTTCACAAAATAATCTGGTGGGTAGGCAAGGCTGTTGGTTTACTCAGTTTTCTTTGGATGAACTGTGTTTCCGAAAGCTGTCTGTCAAAGCTGCATTGGAAGCTGCTTGCTTCACAGCAGCCTAAGCCAATCTAAGTGCTGGCTGCTTAACTTCCTCAGTAAAATGAGCAGCTCTCACTCTGAATACTTGAAGAGAGAATCTCTGAAAGAAGAAAAAGCAGCTTTTATACAGTCATTTGCCTGGCCATAAATATTCTTTAAGATATGCCATTTTACATTTGAAATAAACTTTGCAGTGCTACTTATTGTGCAGTGATTAAATCCAGATGTGCGTAAGAAGAGCATTCTAGTGAACCATATAAAGCTGTTCCTAGCTCAGAAAGCTTTTTCCATAACCAGCAGGTAATTTATCAATTTAAGAGAATGAAATGAAGGGTGAAGATAAACATTTTGTACAACAAGAATTGAAAGAATACATCTAGTTAATTTGTTCTCTCCACTAGAATTAAAATGGATCATCTACATCTTTTTCAAGTGTAATTTAATTTGACCTATAACATTGTAAGGGAATTATTTAAATATTTGAGTGTCTTGTTTGAACTATTTTTTTTCAGCAGTCCTGAGGTAACTTTATTTTTCTTCTGTAGTGACACTGCAGCAAAAGTAATGGTGGAACTACTGGGAAGTTACACAGAGGACAATGCTTCCCAGGCTAGAGTTGATGCTCACAGGTAATACTGACTTCCCACTTTCCTTAAAAGTAGCTTTTCCTCAATTGCTGCATTATGTTGATTGCCTTACTGTTGAAGAGTATCAAATGGCCTGGCAGAAAAGGGCCCTGCAGCAGCCTCTTCTGTAGCGCGGCTGGCTTGGTGAAGGGTTTATCTCTGCATTCTACAGTAGGTTGAGTTGTTTCTAGGCAGAGCCAGGCTTACTCCATTGTGCAAGTGCACAGGTGTGTTCTGGGCACTGCTGAGAGAGATCGATCAGCCTTGATAGGGACTCTGTTCACATCATCTGTGCAATCAGAGTTTGAATTGGCAGTCTTTAGCTCCAATTTTTTACTTACTGATTGTTTCGTTCTCTAATATTCAGTGTTCTTTTCAGATAGCAGGTTCTGTTGAAATTCTTGCTCTCTTTTCTATAAGCAAGTACTAAGGATGTGAACTGCACAGAAATAAACTTACTTAATGGACAGTAAATTGATTCTGAATAGTGTGTTTTCCCCATTGGCCAAAGGAGTAAAAGCTTGTATTTTGACATTCTACCTATCATGATTCTTCTTGGGAATTAGGTTTTTTAATAAGTTGTGTGGTTCTGCCAGGTGTGTACAGCCAACAGTTCTCAAGGGAGTTGTTTATGCTTGAGCATGGAGGAGAATCAGGATGACTCAGTTTGAAAATCAAAGTGTCTGTGCATAAATGAAAACCTCATTGACTTACCCTACAGCGATCTGAGGCCTTTTACCTCCAGAAGAACACGTCTGCCTAGGGTTTCTTGTACTGCAGTATCTGTGCAGCTCTTGGCTTCTCCTGGGGGTACTTTATGTGGCAGGGCTGTGGTCTAGGCCATCAGAGCGAGTGTAGCATCAGGGCTTCTCATGTGCCACTGACCAAAAGCTTTCGTCTACAGTTCTAAAAACCCTTTAGGTCTGTTTATACCCTGGAGCTGCAAGGCCTGTGGTTTATCAGTTGCAGTGTTTGGTGTTGGGGTTTTCTCTGTTTTGTGTCACGTACACAAGTATAATTAATCTTCCTAAACAACTAATTCTATGAAATTTTAGCACCACAGTAAAAATACCTCTAGGAATGAAAGCTGGGCTGGAAATAAATGCATAGATGGAAACAGTAGGGTGATCTGTAGTCTTACCACCTGGCAAATCTCATTTGTGATGTTGGGCAAATTACTTAATGCTTTCTATTCCTTTTTTTCTTTTTTTTCTTTTTTTTTTTCTGTCTGTAAAAGTGTTGAAATTGGAATGTGACATGTCTTACATTTCAGAAGAGTTGAAGACCCTTGGGCGTTTTCTTGAAAGCAAGGAACAACAAATTGAATTGCACTTCCTCATAAAAATGTGTACTGCTGTAAAAATAAGCATTTTCCTTTTCTCATTAGATGTATTGTACGAGCATTGAAGGATCCAAATACCTTTCTCTTTGATCATCTTCTTGCCTTAAAACCCGTCAAATTTTTGGAAGGAGAACTTATTCATGATGTAAGTAACTTTTGTGTTTAGTAAAATGGTTTGGTATCTGTAGAGAGCCTGGTTTTGCTCATGTCTTTTGAAATTCATTAGAATAGTTGCCTATGTCAGTAATACTGAGCTGCAATGTACGATTTCTTTTAATGTTTTTAGAATTAAAAATATCATATATGAAAACTTTCCCTTCAGAAGTTTTAGAAACTCAGTTGCAAGACTTGCCCTCACGTGAGCTCTGTAGCAAAACTGCCTTTCAAGCCTGAGAAAAGGAAGTAAGCTCAGCGCAGACTGCCCTCAGCTATTGACAGAAGACAGAATTTTAGCTTTTAATGGTTTTTTTTTCTGTTCAATACTAATAGTTTTTATATATATATATCTATCCAGCCTGCAGAAAGGGAGACATAGATCATATTTAAACTGTTCTTATATTTGTTTTCCGTCTTCTAGCTTTTGACCATTTTTGTAAGTGCTAAACTAGCATCCTATGTCAAGTTTTATCAGAACAACAAAGACTTCATTGACTCCCTTGGTAAGTTTTCGGATCATTCCATTTCTGACTATTTACATGGCTTAAGATACAGAAGCTGCTTAGTGCTTCAGTTTGAAGCCAAGGAAATTTAAGAGGAATTTTTCAGAATGGATTAGAGTTTGTAGATTCTAACCTCTACTGGATCATATGTGGACCACCGAACTGTGGTTTGTTCTACTAGGACAAACTGTTTCATGGGTTTGGAAGAGAACTCTGGTTTTCTCCGCTTCTTTTCTCTTAAACCTTTCAGGAGGGAAATTTTAATGCGTTGATGCTCTAGCCTAGGCCAGAGATCACAACTGTAAAGTAAGCCAGCAGCTTGTATAAATCTCTTACAGGTTTTTTTTAAGATTAATAACTATAACAGCAAATATACCAGTTCAGGAGAAGTAAGATAAAACATGTAAATAGTGTGTGTGTCTGCGTGTGCTGATGCATTAGAGCTAGCAAGCCACAGTCTGTCCCAGTTAATTTGTTTCATCACATGAAGCGATGTGATGGAATGTTAATGTCAGCACCCTCTTTATTTACACACTGTGGAAAAAAGGAGTAGTAATTAACACTTTGACACTCCCCCGTTGATGTGTAATTGACTGTTTCAAAGGAGCACTGGTTCATAAGCTATTGCATGCATTAAAATTACGTTTTTTATATTCCAGCTTTTTAGGACAGGGGTCAGTGACAATGCAGAAATTGCTCAATGATGCAGATTTTTTTATTACTGCATTAAGGTTTTGACATATTGGTAATGAATGAATGTTTCCATAAAAATCAGGGTTGGGGTTGGTTTTTTTCTGTTTTGTTTTTATAACTTTGATTTTGAAATGACACTTCAACATTGGCTGAATGCATTTAGGGAAAGGTGTAGTTTTGCTAAAACAGAGTTTAGTGCAGCCTTTAAAAGAAAGCGTTATTTTGTTTAATGGGGTGTGGTATAATTTTGAGAATAATTACCCTCAAAGCTTTAAAATGCTGGTACTTTGGGTATTGAAATGATGGAAATGCCAATGTGATTTTCCATGGATAAAATTAGCAGCAAGTTTGTGGTAGTTTGTAACTATGTATGTAGAATAAGCACACCTTTTGTCATATGTATTTGCACATTAGTTGGGTAGACATCTTACACCCTTCTTTCTTAGCAGAAAGTGGGGTTTGTATTGTAATTATTTTTATGTATTGAGATCGCTTATGTTAGTTATTTGTGCACAGAAGTATTTGCTGAAAATGGTGTTACGGTAACATTTGAATAAAGTTATGGGAGGTTAATTACATATATAGTTGGTATTAATTGTACAGTGTACCACAGTCATAATTTCTTTTGCTTTGCCTCCCTGTATCTGTGTTTACCTCTGTGAATTTACAGTGTGTGCAATTTCAGTAAGTCTAGGATTGACATAGTCTTAGTAAAACCCTTCAAGTATCTGTGTAACTGTTATGAAACTTTGAAACTCAAGTGGTTTGACAGCCTTACTTCCAGTTATCTTGATTTCTCACCTGCTTTATGTTGTACTCAAAAAATTCTGAACGTCTTTGAGCAGTGGACAAGGTGGGGATTCTGAGGCAGTGCAAGCCAGAATGCTAGGAACTTGGTCTGAGTGTTTCAGCCGTGCCTTTGAAAAACAAGGGCAGTTTGCTGTAGAAACAACACAATTATTAGATGAGGCATTCCAAAATTCTTCAGGGCACTTGTGATCTGTTGCCAGAAACAAATAGATTTTTAACCATGCTTTAAAGATTATTATTTTGTTTCTTTAATAACTTGCCGACATATTGGGCTTTAAAATAAATGGTATCAATAATAGGATTTTAGTGCCAGTGTAGCATCGTCTTTAGTTCTGACCTTCTCTGGATTAGGACTAGTCTAAGCAAGCTGTGCAGAGAAGGCTCCTACAGGTGGCATCCGTTTGTGACCATTTGTTGTTTTATTAATGCTGACAACTTAGGCCAGCAGTAGCATTGTCTGTGTCAACTGAATCGCCCTAACATGGCCACATTTAATCTGCAGTCTTTTTCGGAAAGTTAATCAGCATCTCATTTGCATTTGTTAATTAGGGTTAATGTGTGCTAATTGATTTTTCGATGCTTGTAGAGTTCCATTAAACCCAGTTAGGTATAGTTGCTGGTGCTCCTCATTCGTATGAATTACGGCGATCGCATTTTTGTTGAATCAGTGCCAAATAGGGAACCTGCGTCATAATTATAGCTAATTAACACAACATGATGTCCTGCACTAATGGGCTTTCCTGTTAGCATACAGATGTTATAAATTCCAAACTTAAATGTTTACTGAAGCAATGTGAATGTTTATAATGTCATTCAGAAACAAAATGTTTGACATTGATTTTTAAAGAAACTTTCCCATAATCACTGTTGGTACCACACAGAGCTTGGATTAAGGAATGCCTTGGTTAATCTGAATGTCTCAACTTTGTTGACATAGGTTTCTTTTCAGGAAAACCACCTCTGAGGTGTGCAGGCCTTTGGCTCAATGCCTTGCATTGCCATTCATACAGTCATGTAAAAGATCTAACCTAACTTTTAATAACTCTTCCTCTATTCTTGAAGAGCACTTCGTTGCCATGCTAGATGCTGTCAGCACATGACTCATGATGCTTTTTTGCTGTGGTATAAACAGTTAATTTGGTGCCAAAACACATTCTTCTGGCACAAAAATGTTATGTTGCTGAACCGTTAGCGAGAGAGGTTTATTTTCAAGCAACTACATGAGAACGTGGGGTGAGGCTGTAAGAAAGTTTTAACATTACCAGTCACAGATTTTCCACTTGTTCTTGCATTGCTGTTCTTCCAGATAAACTGAGACATTCACTTGCTCCCTCACCACCTAAAATTCTGTTCAGGTGATGTTTTTAATGTTTAAAAAAATCTCTGTGCTTCGCTTTTGCAGATATTTACGACATTTTACTGACAACAACTGAGTCTTGGTGATTTCGCAACTAAATTACTTGTTTTAGCAAAGCACAAGGAAGATGCAGGAATTGATTTTATACCTCAAAAAACATTAAAAAGGACAGATGGAATATTTTCTTGATGTGAAATAAATTTTAACTTATTGGAAGCATGTATTGTAAGAATAACATGGAAAACAAATTAATGAGTTTCTGAGTTATAATTCATAAGCTGTCAACACTTTTACACAGGCTTGTTGCACGAACACAATATGGCAAAAATGAGGCTCCTTACTTTCATGGGAATGGCTGTAGAGAATAAAGAAATATCATTTGACACAATGCAACAGGAACTGCAGATTGGAGCTGATGATGTAGAAGCATTTGTTATTGATGGTAAGAACTGTAGTACCATAATTTACCCAGTGCTAATGAACACCTTTTATACTCTTCTCAGCTAATGTTAAATATTCAGGAAAATACTAATTTTTAATTTCTGCAGTTGTTACAAGATATGGCTGCAAAACTTTATGCTCAAAAATGTGCCTATCTGCTGTCTCTTAAACAGTGCTTTTCTTTCCAGTGACAGGAACTGTATTTCATCTAATTTTTTATAGAATAACTTGTTTGCAGGTTTGTTATCTGGTTCTGTTTGCTGTCATTGAAACAGGATGTGTTTGTAAGGGAGAGAAGTTCATAAAAACTGTACTAGGATATTGCTTTAATAGATAGGCAACAAACAATAGGGTTCATGCATAGCCTTCATCTTGTTACATCATTTTGCTTTTCTGCCTACTTGACTGGTAAAACCAACAGCAAACCTGTATTAAATGAACTGCTGTGGTTTCATCTTTGTATTGATATAATTTTGAATGGCTTTTATGCAGTTTAATACCTTTGCACTATCTTGAAAACGTTGCTCAAAACCGCATTGCTTTTTTGCAGCTGTAAAGACAAAGATGGTATACTGCAAAATAGATCAGACACAGAGGAAAGTAGTTGTCAGGTAAGACTTAATTCTTCATAGCATTTTGCAGAACTTACTGTGTTCTAATTATTTCACTTACATTTGTAGAATATTTTAACTAGAAGCAAGGTATTGTTCCTATCAGTTGCTGGTAGTTAAATAGTTGCTATTTATCATAATTTTATTAAAGCTCACACTGAATGCGATCAGCTTATTTAATGAAAGAGCCCTACTTTCCAGCACATTTCATTTAATGACCTAATAGTGACAAGAATACTAATGACTGTTGCTGCTTTAAATATTTGGGAAGGCTAAAGGATTCTCTTAACTGGTTAAGTGGAGCCCTTTATATAGGGAAAATAAAAATTTCCCTGTTCGTTTGTGAGGGTAAAGTAGTGCTATAAAAGAATTATTAGGTGACTATGACATGTAGTAATCATCTGCCAATTTTGTTTTACTTCTCTAGTCACAGCACACATCGGACCTTTGGAAAGCAGCAGTGGCAGCAATTGTACGACACTCTAAACACCTGGAAACAAAACTTGAATCAAGTGAAAAACAGTCTCCTTAGTCTCTCAGACACCTAAAAACTTTTTCTTTTTTTTTTTTGACCTAGTAATGTCACTATAGATGAAATTTACTCAAAACTTTGATAATTTGTGAATGTCTCCAGAATGTCTGCAATTGGTTTAAGGAAGCTAAGTATTCTAAATTGCAACAGGAAAAAAGGCAATAAAACAAACATGGGAAAATATCTTCTGTTGATTTTCTTACATAAATCACAACAACTAACAGTAGCAACATTGATTATGCTTCTCTTCTTCATATTGTAAACTTCAACAAGAATGTCTTTCTTTGCAAGAGGTGTGGGGAGCGAGGAAGGGAGATCAGAAAAATGATAGTGCAAGTAATTGTAAAGAGAAAATTTCCCTTATATCCTGTAGGAGGAATAATAATGAACCAGTTAGAAGTTAATCATATCCGATGCTTTAGTGTTGAAAGAGACATTATTGATACAGAATCAACAACTACAACAGATATATTTAAATAATTTGGCAGTAAAGGTAAGCAGATTTTCCTGTTCTGCCACTTAGAACTGCTGCAAGTTGTTGTGTTTGTAGAAACCTTTGTATTTTGAACAGTTGCAGCTGATCTTGCTTGAAAACTGACTGAGCAGTTGACAGAGAAAACAAATAAAATATTTCAGCCAAGCTTCTGAGGAGCAGGAGAAGGGAACGCTTAAGTAATCATTTAGTTTTACTTAATGGATATTAAAATATTAACTTGTGAACTTCTTAACTTCGGGGCAAAACCCATAACAACCTGGATTTGATTGCAGAAACAGAGAGCTAATGTTATTAGCAGGGATTGCATCCATTTCTAAACATGACAAGGTATTATTAAACCTGTATTAAACATGAAAACACAGTGCATGCATACCATATTCTATAGGAATACCTCCGCAAATCTGGTTTAGGCAAGTGATTTGTCTATGCTTAAAAGACATGCTTTTCATCTCCTGCTACTGATCCTCACTGGCCTTCTTCATATTTTCTTTTTCTTGCTGAATGAAGTCGTTCTAAATTCAAGAATTTCTCAATTTCTTCTATTTGGTTTTGTATGATGGAGTTATGACTAGAACAGCTGTCCTCGCCAAGTGCATTTCTTGCTGGAGCTACAGTCGCCTGAGAAGACTTCTCTGGCTGTGAAGCAGTAAATCCTCCTTTCACCTGACAGAATACAAATTTAGCAGTTAATAGTGCAATGAAATTCAGGTACAAAGGTTCAAATTGTTGGATTTTGCTGAGCATTAAGCAAGCAAGGAAATGTAAACAGAAAGATTAAGTCAATTGAAAAAAAACTTGCTTCAACTTTAATTTAGAAAGCTTGATAATGACAAATATACTTTTATAAACCAAGCCTTAAAGTAAGACTTGGTACACAAGAGTATGATAAAAAAACCTGAACCTTGTACTGGAATGCAGATTAGCAAAGTAACTAGTTTAAAGAGTTTAATGTTGCAATTGACATTTCTATAGCTATGCAAGCATTTGATTAACAAAACCCAAAATTGTGAGGTTTAGAGTGTTAACTCCCTCTCTGCTTCACTGTATACATTAGAAAGCAAAGATCATTAATTAATGCAAGGTCTGCAATAGTTATGTATTTTTGTTCTTTGAATAGTTTTAATTACTATTTCATAGATTCTCCATATCTATCCAAATCAAATACACATGGCAACACAGAAGGGAAATGGGTTGGTTTTGCTTGAATGATGAGTTCTCCACTTGTAATCCAATACTGTGGCTCTGGGGGAGGCCAGCACACAGCAACAGCACAAGCAAGCCATGTGAGCCAGTGTTGCAGTGGTTCTTGGGGATCTGTAACGTGATATTGAATGCTCTGGTTGCATGCTAGAGGAATTCTATTACAGAGATCACAAGATGAGGCCATCTCCCAATGCTCAATTATTTTTTATTATTGGGCAACTGTGCCCCAAGTGACTGTATAAGCCACATATTCTTTATCAGGCCTGCCTTTATGCATATGAATGTTGTGCTAAAACTTTCCTTCCCAGTGCACAAGCATTCCTTGAAGTTTGAAATATGAATAGTAAACTTCATACAAATTGTTCATTAAGCCTATTGCATCTGTAATAGCATCACTGCCATGCAGCTGAGAACACTGATACTTCAGGTCAATAACGACTAATCTCTATTTCAGTGAGGAAATAACTTCGTTGGAGCAATAACATACTGAACCTGTTAATTCTAGTGGCTGTACATACACTTTTCCCATGCTCTTTCCCAAGGCCTCAGAAAGAAACAGATCATACTTCATTGCAAGCCGCTAGTCAAAATCTCTGTGGAATAGCACATAGGGCTGCTGACCCCAGAGAAAAACTGTCATTAGGTCTTCCACACATGGAAGTGAAATTTTCTAGTGAAACAAAGCCATGCCATGTTACTTGGATTTTACTGAGGACAACAAGTGTTTAGACCTCTTTGGAGAAGTGACTGCAGTTAGGTAATACATATATCTATATCTATGTATGTACAATTTTAATACAGCTCTGTGACAATGTGTTTAGAATAAAGCTTTTTCTTTTTTTTAAATAGCTGTCAAACTAAAAGTTCTCAGCATTCTCACAAGAAAGTGCAAGTGAAATGTGTATCTTAGAGCAAATAACATGGCAGCCTGTGGGGCACAACGTGTAAAAACATCCACTGCTGAAGAGTATGACTGCATAGTTAGAAACTTGTGCTTAAGCTGAGCTGAGGATGCTTATTCATCCTTCCCTTGGTACTCAGGCATGTTTAAAACGCTTCATATTTTTACTAGAACTTTTAAGTGCAGCTGTAGCATTTCTTCTTAATTTTTATCACTTTTTAGAGTCCTGTACTTTAGTTGAATGAGATTACCCAAATTTTAGAAGGCATAAGTCTGCTCTAGCTCTAATCATTCACGTTAGAACAAACTGAGCCACAAAACAGACTGCCGAGCCTATTTTTAATCTCCCAACAGCTTTTTCATATCACTCATAAACATGCCAAATTTGAGAACGGAAGGTATTAGAATGACACCACCACAGAAGGGAAGGAGTGGTCTGCAATACCCCAGGCTGAGATTTCAGAGATTTAAGTATTTGGAAAATAATCTAAGGTCAAACCAGCAAGGCTCTCTGTTCTTATCCATCTCAGCTTTTACTTAGCCAGCACATAAGGAGCTTTAGTTTGGAGGTGACAAAGTAGATATAACCACAATCAGATAATGAAATACAGCGTTGTATTAGCTGTAGATTAGGTATTTTAGTTCACTCAATTCCCGGCTCCACCTCAATGAGAAAAAGCAAGAGAGACACGGTAAATACCACCACTGTGTTTGGTAAAAAAAAACAAAACCCTTGCTATCATTCCCAAGCAGAGTCACGTTAGGAAAGTTAAGTAATTTAAAACATCAGTCTTCTGAATTTCAGAGAATGTGAACACTAATGGCATTGAGAGCTGACTAAGCGTGCTGAAGTCAGCCAGTTTTGTCACTTGAAAACACTCTACACCCTGACCTCAAACGCATTCAAAGACAACAGCCATAACTACCTGAGAAATACCTCTAGAACCTCTTGTAAAAAGGAAGGTCAACTGTAGTTGTAAATTATTGTATCACTTGTGAATAGTATGTTTACCGTTAGGTTTAATCCTAATACAGCAGTTTCAGCTGTTCAAGCTCCACAGTCTAACATAGGTCTAAAAATGCGGTGTGAGCCATTGCTAGCGCCCTCTGGAATGAAATCTTGCAGGGGAACAGCAACAGAATAGGGTTCTTTTTAATTCTCTGCTTTTACACATGTTCGTATAATGTCATTTGACTAAATAAGAAGATTAAATATGGCATCATGTAACTGCAGCATAGAATAAATGGGTAGGCTCTAATTCATTGATAAACTGAATTTTTAGTCTTTCACAGATTCTTTTAGATAACATGTTCTTATCAGGTATAAAGGAGATAATGTTTTTATACTTATACCTACCTTTTTTTTTTTTTTTTTTTTAAATGCCTACTTTTACTGTAGGTGATGATTTCTATTAGGGTACACAATGAACTACCCTCTTCCTCCCCTCCCAAACAGACTGGTTAGCATCTGTTTGATTCATATGCTGTGACTTTTTCCTGCTGCTTTCTATCAACCTTAATTGTGAAAAATGGTGCCTTGTTGCCCTTTTGATATTATTTTGGAGATTGACTCAGTCTTAAAGTATCCAGATGCGTACAGTTGTACAAATATCTGTGGAATTAGCTCACTGAGGTCTGGTCCGCAATATTTTTAATTGACTTACATGTTCTGTGGGAAAAGAAGAATCATAAAAAGTCTTTGCTATAGCATTCCAGTCTTCACCGGGGTCTCCCTTGGGGGCTCGGTGGATACTAGAGGTATTCAAAGTGTCGGCAGCTCTGTTAAAACTGGTAGAACCTGATTGACAAAAAGGAAATGGCAACAATTGCAATTTAGTCTCTAGGCACTAATTGTAAAGTTACTAAACTTCTGGTTTACCTCTGATCTTAAAAAATCAAACATTTTTGGTTTAAATCACTGAATCTCTGTTGTAGGCTTTTCCCTCTTCATTTTTTCTTTCATGTATTTCTGCGTCTATTTTTGTATCTGAAGATGAGGTATGTTTCTACTCTGATCAAAAATGTTTTATACCGTTTTCACACACTAAGTTAATGACAAATATAAATTGTGATTTCCAGAAAATGTATGTGTTCTGAATATTCTAATGGAATATTTTTTTTTCAAACAGCATTAAGACTCGCCTTCTAATAATGATGATAAAATACATAATTACTGACATCCTAACATCATATTCCAAGGTGAAAACAAAACCCACATTCTAAATACAAGGACAAAGAACATTTTAAATGAGGAGTCTTTTTATAAATGGCTATACCTAATATTTCAGGGAATCAGGCTGTAGCTATCTACTAAAGGTAGGATGAGCAAATTAGTAGATTAATCATAGCAGAGATATGGCTCCAATCCTGCAGTGGCTTTATGCACTGCTAGTAGACTCCACTGAAACCAATATAAAGTTGCTTGCAAGATCAAAACGTAAGTCTACTTTCACATTCAACTGTTGTGTCACTACACAGATGCCTGTCGATCACTGCTACAACAGTAAAATCTTTGGTTTGTTCTGAAAACGCATGTTACCTCATAGTTGTGTAACAGTTAATTAAGAATACTGTCATTTTTCTCTTGGGAGGAAGATGGTTATGAGTTTGTGTTAGTTTTCTAAGAGTTTGCCAGGAAGAGCCTGTTCCCTGTTCATTCCTCTGTTTATTCATGTGGAGTGGCTGCTCTCTGGGAATGAGAGTTGTATAAATAGTAAACTGCATTGTGGTTAGGCAGTAGAAGGAATTCCCTCAGATAGGTTTACTAAACTCTTCCACCAATGCTCTTCACCTCTAGGTGTCCCATATGGCTAAAATTGTTTGTGCTTCATTAAGTAAAACTAAGATAAATAAATTTAAGGATGTTATCCACATGGATTCTGCTCCAGGTTTGCTATTTGGGAAAATATATGAAAACAAAACAAAGCAAAAGTCAAACACAAATCTTGGAAGCTACAGTGCTGAATACCAGAACGACTCTTGGGTGCCCTGCCAGTGAGACTCCAAAAGAGGTGCAGAATTCCCAAGTTGAAGTAGGGACCTGGCTAAATTAGGCAAGATGATGAGAGTGAGAGGCACATCTGGGACCTAGACCAAGATCCTCACTGTGAAGTATTGCTAGAATTCAAGAGGTCTGGTGACTATACTTGTCCCCGAGAAACTCACTGGGGGAAGTAGAGGTATATTAAAATCCCTATCAACTCCTTTGAGAGAATCTCCCAGAATCACTTCTTGGAATTGCAGTACTTTGCATACAGAAAGGTTTCTGACAAGAACAGGAGAAGAAACAGGAAAGAACTTCAGATAGTGCTGTTCTTACAGAAAAGATACATGAAGAACATCACATAACTACATGTTCATTTTCTTGAAACAGGTATCAAAATTCACATTATTAAAAGAAATAAGGTACCATCTGAAATCAGGATCCTCCTACCTTGCTACCACCACTGTTGTTTTAGGGAAAAAGACACTGCTGAAACTGAACTTCAAATACTATGCATCAACGTACAAATACACGCAGGCAAGAGACCAAGTGCAGAAATGAAGTTACCTATAAACCTAAATTCGTAACACCCGAACAGTATGCAGAAACCAGGCTGCTGGTTTTCTGCCTCACTGCCACAAAGCTATGGGAGTCAGCTGGGAGTCAGTTCCGCTTTTTGTACATTCAAGGGGCAAAGCTCCAAACACTACATCAACAAAGCCTCAAGTAGACACAAGCACCCTTTACCGTGGACCTAGCTCTTCTGAAAAACATCTAAGCATCCAAAGCTCCATTTTTCTACAAAAGTAGGGGCTTTCACTTCTACCAAAGCCTAAGAGATCATCTGCTCTTTTAAGCTTACAGTATGCGTTAAGAACAGAATCCACGTGCAAGCTTTATTTTGAGAAAGGAAGGTTCCTCTTACACTTTTGTATCTTATACTCTGGCCAGTTATTGAAGTGAAAGAACATCTATAAACATATTGGAGTCAGTTTGCTGTGGGAATAGAGATGATACATTTATTACTTTGGTAACAGATTGAGTTTAGAAATGGCTTTCGATAAATAATTATAGGGGTACCCCAGCAGCTAATTTTATTGCAACACAAACCTAAATGCAGTTTTTCCACATTTCAGTAGTGATTTAGAAACAGGGAGAATAAAGCTTCGATTTACTGTTTTGCATATGCAAAATTTTGCTCAGCAAATAATCACCAAGCGCCAAGAATAGGAAATGAAAAAGCTCCTTGAGCACTCTAAACAGCTAAGGGTGTTTTCCAGAGCTTCCAAGAACATAAGACTTCTCCTTTCACACATTCAACACTTTCAGATGGTTTTAAGTGTCCATCTGAATTAAAGATGTACAATAAAAGAAAAAAGTAGACTTTTTCCAAGCCCCATTCAAAGCAGCATCTACTGGTTCAAAAACAACTCTAATTTTTATGCAAAATGAGGGCACTGAATCATTTCCAAAAGCTGCTCAGTGCTTTTCAGATACATAAAGGGCCCAGCTAGAGTATGCTCTACATTAGGGTTCCAAATACCTATAAAAATTTGGTTTGTCATTGCACTTTTCTTCCACTAACGGAAATATGAGAAAAAGTTTTTTTAATTGGCTAATTTAGCAAACAAAAGCTGTTCAGTTGCATTTATATTATAAACAGAGAAGTTTCATCTTTTTTTTTTTTTTTCCATACCACTGAAATGGTGGGAGGTTTACATTTTTGTACTGCTACACAAAACTGAGATGCAGAAATGTCACATTTTGATAATTTTTCTAAGTATATTCAGTACATGCCTCAAACCAAAAATGCTTTTTTTTCTTACCCGGCCCTGTTTCTCTTCTGTCAACATTCTCACCGAGATTTTGGCACTGTGTTTTTGAAGTAACGTTTGTGTTTTCCACTAAGCCTGGCAGTTTCTCTTTCGAAAGGGAAGGTTCCGTGGAGGCTGAAGTCCACGCAGCTTGACCTCTCGTTTGATTTACTCTTGAACAAGAACCGAGGTCTAAAAAATTTACGTATACTGGAGTTTTCTCAGCTTTTTTATCTGAGGTTGAAAGATCAAAGGATGACCTTCCACTTATGTTTACTAAATTTCCAGATGTTCTCATGGGTAAAGAGCATGATTCTTTCAGGTGACCCTCAGCAAACTTCCTTCCTGGAACTGTACCAGTCAGCGAGAGTTTTTTCTCTTTTAACAATGTGTTATTTGCTGAATTATTAATCTCCAGGGAATGTCCATTTTTGATGGAGCATCTCTGAATATCATCATTCACTTTTTTAAGTGGAATTAGTTTATCTGAACTAATAGTTGTATCTGCTGGGGTTTTTTTATGAGCAATTATTTCAAGACCATCAGCCTTTACTAGAGATATGGCTTCAGTGTTCAAAGTACACGTATTTGTAGCATTCCCTGCTTGTTCAGTACGGTCTTGTTCAGGTTGCTTGCTGCTCATGTCATCCACATTTATTCCTCTTTCTATTTTTGGGAGGCATAAATTGAAAGTACATAAGAGAGACATGTTATCACTGCGTTCTTTTGTGGCATCATCACCGCTTGCATTGTCACAATAAACAGTTGGTACATTCTGAGCATCAGTTGCTGGTACATCAGGATTCCACAGTGTGCCATTCCTGGTTTTGTTTCTGCTATTGTCTTCATAATTCTCTTCTTCAGCGTCTACATGTGTCTGTTTAAAAAGAGGTTTATCTATACGCAAACCACTTGGATTTAACAAGATTTTTTCTGTTTGATGTAATCCATTGCCTACACGATTGTCACTGTCCAGCAACCTAGATTTTTGGTTTTCAGTTTGAGAATTTTCTTTAAGATAAGATAGGATACCAAAACTTAATTCTCTAGCTTGATGATTATCTGTACTTCTCTCATACACAGCATTCCTAGTGCAAAGAACTGCTTCAGACTCAGTTTCAGGTGCTTCAGGTGTAAGGGTGCTTTTGTTGTTTTGTACAGCATTTGATTTTTTATCTGCGTTAGTACAAATTGCTTCATCTGTAGTATTGCACAATTCTTGCTTGCCAGAGTCAGTCTCCTGACTTCCATTTTCCCTGCAGGCTCCTACAGCATCAGCACTGTCTAAAATGACTTTTCTTGTTTGCATGCAGCATGCTGCCGCTGGCTCAGTGCTGTCCTGGAGCTTTTGTTCTAAATGTGCACTGTTTTCATCCAGGAACATTCTACATGTTGCTCTCAGATTTTCTTCTTCTTTGTGCTCAGTGACATGTATTTCCAAGGTCTGTCCTTGGGTAATTAAATCAGTATCTGTGCAGAGGGTATTCCTGGGAGAAGCCTCCCTTTGCTTTTCTTCATGAGGGCTAGCAACATTAATTTCATCCTTAAAACTGTTTTCAAGAACTTGTAAATCTGTTAGAGTAAGTGTATTCTCTAGTTAGTGATAGATAACGCAGAGGTTAAGTAATGCTTTATTTTTACGGTTTATGATTTCCAAAGAGATGGACTCAAGATCAGTATCAATATTGATCCTTCTTATCTGACATTACACATACAAGTCTATCAAAAAAGTTGCTGAAGATAAGTAACTTGGAAAATATTTATAAACTGTTCGAACAGAAAATATGTTAACATTCTGCAGATTTTTAGATATGTCTTACAGTTTAAATATTTCCCAACTCTTATCTGTCAGCCTTATTAGTGAAAGGGGTCTTCATTATGAAATTAACACACATGCTTAATCAGCTATTGTGTGTCTACACAAAATTTAAGCCAGTGGTTACTACTGCAATTTGTCTTTATTTTTGAAAGTGGCATTTCTAGCTAAATGGAAACCAAAACCACTGTTTAAGGGACTACGTTCATACCAAAAGGAATATGCTGTGACTCAATGGTAGTGGGCAAGTGGGCAATAACAAGCATTCAGTACCAGAAAGGTGTTTTCTGAGAGATACACTCTGAGGCTGTGACCACTGATCTTTTAAAGCAGTCACTAGGTCATTAATAAGCTTTTAAATTTCCAGTTAACTTTGCTACATTTTAGAGACTGAGCATTAGAGACAAGGTACATTTCCCTTAGGTGGCTTAAAAAAATTGAGAGTTACAAAGTGCTTTGTACAGAAAAGTATTATAATCCCTATTCTCTTGAACTAGCATGCAGAAAGAGTATTGCAATAGCTTGAGGGGTTACAGCACACAGATCTTACTTAATGTTCCAAGGCAGCCACTAGAAGTACTGTGCTTTCATTTAGAGCTTTGTGAGTTTAGCATAGATTAGCACTACCAACACCAGGAATTTTATTGTTAGTACAAAACCATGTAATTCATTCTCTTGTCATATGCTGTGTCTGTAAACATTTGTCCTTTCTTCAACAATGCTACTTATCTCTATTATCCATGTAATGCTATTACTTTGTTCTATCTGCAATTCCTCAGTGCTTAAAGAGGAGTCCATTGTGCTTTTCACTTCAGTTTCTTCATGTCCAAAATTACCATCTTGTCTTACTACAGACTGCATACACTCATTTTCTTTCTGAATAGCCTGTATTTCACTGTCTTTTGAGTGTTCTTGGCCACTCTAGCATAAGAAGGAAAAAAAGATTATACATATTTTAATAATTTACTACAGTCATTGATTAAATTTCAGGACTTAGATTTAAAATTATTTTTACAATTCTGATGGAAAACAAAGACCATTCACCTGAAGTATACCAAGTTCCACTAAATGAAGAAAAAAAACCAAACCAGGCTAATATCCTAGAAGAGTAGGAAAGAAATTAGATCCTGCTATGGTACAGTCCACAGAGAAAAATTATACAGATTGACAGAATTTCTCAGAGGAAGGAATGTGTGTTGTGTATGTGCTGACTGGATCACTCCCTCGGTCTGCTGGCGGAATTAGTGACCTGCTCAGTAACCACATGCGGAAAAAACCTGCATGAGTGCTCTCTGCACTCAAACACACGTGCATACACACACATACTAATACTTTTTTTCCTAACAAGCCACCTAGGATTTTTAACTACATTTCATAGGCAAATTAGGCTTACAAATTTGCAATTCTTGTCACTGAGGTCCTCGTTCCCTCCCAGAAGGCTTTTTAACCCGAATTTGAGCCACATTCAACAGGAGTATAAGCTTGTAATATGCACCTACTTAAGGTTTAAGTCACTGTAAGGTTTAAGTCACAGCCTACTCCTGTATTTGTCTTTAGTTTTGAAAGTTGCGTTCAATAAAGTTCTGTGAAAACTAGGAGATGAATAGTGAAGAAATACCCTAATAAAACCACACATACATTAAAAAAAAAAAAAAAAAGGAAAGGAAGATGCATCCTTTATCATCATCAACTCTTTGGCAGCTGAAGGCAGGAGCATGTGCTGGCTCTTGCCCTAGAGATAGAATATGAAAGTAGGCAGATGTGGGAGGGAGGAGGGGTATTGCCTAGTCCATAAAAGATGTGAGAAAAAGCTGAAGATACTTAGGTAACTGGGTGCGTTGCAAAAGGAAGACTGGGATGCGGGAGGGAGTTACAAGCATAGTGCTTGGGCATCGGATGTGTGGGAAGGACAGAGTAGGAGGCAAGATGGAGGGAGGCACGTAGACAATACTGGTAAAAAAATGGGATTATTGCACTGGTGGCATAGTAGATGATGTAGAATACAAATCTGCAGGAAACAGTTTTCTACAGGTCACAGAAACATCCCAATGTTCCCAGCTTTGCTGGTTTGGGGGAGGGAGGAGTCATGGTGAGTGAAGGAGGGTCCTAAAAACAGTTTTCCCCTGCCAAATACTCCACCTTCAATTTGAAGTTTCAACTGAAAATTCTCTCTTTTTTCCTCATGATTTACCATCATCCTCCCTGACGTTCTCATTTAGAAGTTTTATATATTACATCTTTTTTGTTTTCTAAGTTTTTAATGAGTTCATTTTGCTTCTTGGCTATATACATCTTATTGTCACACTTTTCAAATACAAATACTAGGATTTTCCTTTCTCTTTCATGAAAACTGCAAGTATTTTATAATCTCTTACTTCTAGGAGCTGTTTATTTAGACAGAAACACCAAACACCACAATACAACTGTATAACTGTGCATACTACTCTTTTATGCAGGTAAAAAACAGCTACTACAGTGGAACTTACCACATGTCTTGGTACAGGCTGCACTGCTGAATGCACCTGAAAAGAAAAAAAAAACAAAAACCCAAACATGAAAAAGTGTTGTTAGAAAGGGAGAAAGGTGACATGATTCCTTTCTAGATTTTCAGGTGGGTTGAATAAATCTAGTTTCCATTAACTTCAGATGGCTGTTCAGCCCTTCAAAAATAGGTCAATGCATAAACTGCCTTTATATAAAAACTATTAAGCTTGAATTTTCTTTTCTTTTCCCCCCCTGTGATTTAGTAAAATCTAACTAAGCAACATACATAAACCTAGGATGACACTTCCCTCAACAGAGTATTTCATACTATGAAATTCGAAACTGTCTCAAAACCAGATCTCCCTGTACATACACACACAAAAGAATGACAATAACCCATTGCTAGGTGTAGCCCTATTCTCTAATGGTACACAGCTGTATTAAAAAAATTAAACTAAGTGTGAAACATAGTAAAGAAACTAAATTGCAATTTGAGTCTATGAGGTCTGACATGGTACCTTCCTTTAAAAAAGGCCTTTTGTTTAATTAGTGTTCCACAAGTGATCAGTATAAGGAAGTTCACATACATTCCAAATGTCATGCACCACAAATAATCGCAGGGATTTCAGATTGTACTAGGTGTAAAAATAAACATGGGCATATTTCTTGCAACACATGGAGCCACAGTCAAGATCTGCATCATAGCAAACACCTTCCCCTTTTATGTTTTACTAGACACTGACTCATTACTCATACGAAGTGAAATTCCACAAATCAGAATAATCAATATGACCTGCTACAGCTCCTGTAATTTCTTGGCAGTGCTCCACTGGAGCTGCCTCGCTTTTGAAATCTTACAATCATACAAAGTGGTATGGCAATTTGCCATAAGATAGTCTGCGATATATATTTAGAAGACATCTCCAATTTTTTTTTTTTTGCATTTATGAGCATATGCTTTAAGCTTATCTACTTTCAAACATATAGTGTTATCTTAGTAAGCACAAGTACTGTTTATCATGAACAACTGATGGTGTGTATTGATTCTGCACCAAAACATAATTTGTATTTCATTTTCCTTCACAGAAATTCTGATTTTTAAAAGTTGCACAATTTACAATTACAATTATAGCTTGTAGAGTTCAGACATTCTTTGGCCTGATGAGTACTCATTTTAAGTCTAATTTCCATTGCATTATTAAGCACATATCAGCAGATATGAACATGTGTGTATTCATGTATATATTCAGGTGTGCATATATATATGTATGAGCTATAAACATACATACACGCATTGTGAAGAAGTTGATTTTAAGTTCTTTCAAATTCTAAAATATTATTATGGTTTGTCATTTTACTGACAATTCATAGACAGTTCTACAAAAAAAAAAAAAAATCTGCTTTTATAGTCCTAGTGTCTTCCTATTTTCCTGCTACTGGAAGCAAAATCATATACATGTGAAATGAGTTTTCCCTTCTTGATTTGGATGTAAAAACTAATTTCCCCTCATTATTTGGATGTAAAAACTAATGGGAAAAATGATATAACCAACAGAACAACAGAATACACTCAATGAGCAGGGGAAGATATATGGCTTATGATGCTTCCCATTTTATCAATCTTACAAAAGACTAGAATATAATTTGCAATCCAGTTCAAGCAATGGGTAACATATAGCTGCAGGGCTCCACACACACTCTTTCCTTTTGCTCAAAAAGACCATCATCATGTGCATAACCATTTGTTGACTTCTCAGATGTGCTCTGAATATAGAGCTGAACATGGCTTTGGTTCACCCAGCAATGTAAGCTCAGTTCTAGTTCAACCTGCACTGCACACAGTTTCTACATCCTGCATTCATTACTTGTTGAGCTTGCTATGCCTTTGATAATTCTTGAGATGCTAAACTAAATAAAGATTGGGGGTTCTATTAAACTGAAGAGCTTTGCTAAATTTTGCTATATATATAAATATATATAATTATCTTTGTCAAAGGAAGCTCAGTGAACATGACAGCCAGATTAGAAAAAAATGTCTCATTCTCTAACACTTTTACAAGAAATGGAA
Source organism: Strigops habroptila (assembly GCF_004027225.2). Classification (NCBI taxonomy): domain Eukaryota; kingdom Metazoa; phylum Chordata; class Aves; order Psittaciformes; family Psittacidae; genus Strigops; species Strigops habroptila. The sequence goes on along the minus strand of NC_046358.1, from coordinate 60,750,314 downwards.
AGTACTACAGCTATTAGAGACACTTACCTGCAGATTGTCCACTTGCTCAGAATGCTGATTTCCCTGAAGAGGATGAGAATCTTCAGGATGTCTATGAACTCCTTTAAGAGAATTTAGCTCATTTTTAATAGTGTCTATTTCTCTTCTCATGTTTTCCTCCTGTAGTAAGAGGGTACGCAGAGCACACAAACACAGATCTTACACTGCATGTTCAAATATATAAAACAGTATTTTACAGGGGTATCAATAGCTTAGCAAATTAAAGTAAATCCTTAAAAGAAAGTATAGATGCTAAGGAATTTCTTTGTACAAAGATAATTTTGAGCTCTTTCATTCAAACCAAAATTTTAACCACATTTCCAGTACAGAGAATACCCCTTTATTAATGGGGGTTTTCCCCACCATTTACTTCAAGTAGCAATGTTCAAAAAAGAGAGATTTGTATTTGTAGCTTTCTTTTGGTTTTGGCTCAAAGCTAAACATCCTCATCAACATTCAGTCTCTACCTACATCGTCAAGAAACTATAACAGCAAATAATCTACTTGGCACTTCTGTAAATAGCCTCAAGTATCCAATGCCCCTTCAGTGAGTACTTAACAATCAAATTTTTGTATTTAGTAAAAAAAGGATGGTCAAAAATACGAATGGAAGGGCAATTTTGCAGAAATATCTTCACTTAATTTACAAGTATTTCCAGAGCAGTATATAATGTAAACCATGATGACACTATACTTTCAGGTAGTAAGCGACCGAAATTCTAGTTAGCCATATGAGAAATATGGAGGTTGGGGGGGAATAAATAAACCTTCTAAAGAATAGTTGCAAACATTCCTGAGACATAAGCAGGGCCAATTCCCATGTCTATACAGGAAACTATGGTATAAGACTCTCCTAGGAACTGTGGAGATCATATCTTCCTAGGCCAGTGAGCATCAGAACAGTTCAGCTATTTTGCAGTCTCCTGGTTGCAGTCATCTCCATAGCAGCTGCACTCAAAAGAGTTAGCCTTAGGATTACAAGGACAAATTTGCATTATTTCCCCACAGCCTCCCTGAGACTCTACCTACCAAATTCAAAACCTTTCTGGCAGTAGGTGTGAATTACATAGAGATAAAAAAAGAGACTATTAAACAAACGCTGTTTTGAGTCTGGTTTCCACACACTAAGTAGATCTTACTGAAGAAGTTAATCTTACTTGTAAATATGCATTTATTATTTCAGACAGTTTTTACAGCTACAATATTTTGCTAATTATTTTGGGTTAAATAATTACTGCAGTATTCTTTAGAAGTAATGTAGTAGAAGAACAAACAGCAAATCTTGAAGACAAATTATTGTTTAGGTGACCACAGAGGTGAAGTCACTGAGACATACAGGATTTTACCTTTTCTTATCCCCTTCCACCCCACAGTCCACACTGAAAAATTCCTGTCAAGTCAGGGCCTCTGCTTTAATGCAAGCCTTCATTATCTCTACCCTATTCATTTTGAGGTGGCTCTTTTGTGGTTTTTTTCCTAGGCATATGGCCCTTCAGGAATACCTTTAGTCTAAATGGGTTTACATTCATTTTTTACTATAAGACTGTTTACAGCTTTTCAGGGTACAAGAGTGCAGCCTGGTGTGCTGGTATTCTCTGAATAAGTTGTGTAAAAAATTGCAAGTTTCCGGAAAAATACATAAAATTCAATGTAAATTAAAATCTGTATCAGCTTCCATGTCTAGGCAATGGCAAGTGCGTAATTCTGGAATATTTAAGTGCTAAATTCAAGGTAACACCTAATACCCGGGCTCTTGCTTTACAGACTGCAGAAGTGCACTGACCTTTTAAAGCACAGAAGTCAACATTTCTCCTACATCTACCTTTAAAAATATATTCATTTTTAGAAGAGTCTGCATTACTGGAAAAGAACTAGTTGTTTTTATTGTATTATTTCTGCAACATATTCTTGGCTTTTAGGAATTACCTGAAATGCTTGATGACTATTTCAAAAACCTCTTAATACTCTAAGATTTAATTTAATAAACCTACATCTTTTTTCCAAGTTCTTAGTGCTTTCTCATGCTCATTCTGAAGATTAAGGAACTTTTCTTCATTTTCCTTTGCCTTCTCCCTTTGCAGCTCATTATCTCTTTCAAGGGTCTGCAATAAAATTAATTATCCAAAAAATAATCAATACCACATTAATGAATTTTGATGTGTTTTATGTTGCTTGGACCTTTGCTTCTAACATGCTGGAAGCGCCATACAGATCAGTGATAATGTGCTATCTCAACAATAATTTTCATAAATTAACAGAAAGGTGCTTATAGTTTAGCTAACAGGAACCAGGGGGAGGTTATGAAAAAAGAAATGGCTATAAAAGGGTATAAAAACACTTGCCATTATTCAGTTTCACTGCATAAGTTTTAATGTGCTGAAAAAGTAATATAAAGTCCAGAGATGAGAAATATGAAATGTAGCACAATCTAGACCCATTGTACTTAAAGAAAAAACTACTCTATATTCAAAGAAAATATTTTTCTTTTTCTGATCAGTTTTTCTATCCTAAATTGTTTATCAACCTATCTTATAAACTGTATAAGCTTTAAATTCTAAAACATGTCCCCTGGAACATGAAGTATATGTCTGATTATCCTTTAATTTATTTTTATTAGATCACTGAAATAGGAGTGTATTAAAACAACAGTAATATTAAGTTTTATACTATCATAATTGTACTTGCAACATTTTTTGGTTAATTCTTTCAGCTTGACTGTGCTAAATCAAAGCAGCCTTCTGCAAATCAACAGTAACTTCACACACATCTCAGGTACTGTTGGAATTTTTATCCTATCACATTTTTATAGTAAACAATATGGAAGATAAAGGACTTGCTGAATCCATTATCTACTATACAGATGGCACAAATATATTTGATAATGTAAACATAACTTTAATGCATGCAGCTGTATGACCAGCTACATATTTATGGCTGCTGAGCTGCTTTGAAAGTCCACTTGAAAAATGTTAAGTTAGGGAGGCAATACTCCAAAGCAATTCCTTTTTTCTGAATCTTTTAACTAAAAATGAGTTCTACTTCTTGATTCACTTAGCATCAATTTTAAAATGGCTATGTTAATTTAACCTCACTATTAACACAAATATATTTTACAGGTACTAATGCTAGGAAAATGCAGACTACCTTGCATTTTTATACACTTTGAAGAAGTTGCGCATAAGAATATAATGGATCTTCTCTGACAGATTATATTATTTAAAAGATGAGACAATTCAACAATACATTGAATTGTCATCAACTGAATAATCACACTGTGATGTAGCACCTTTCATCCAGTTCTATAAATGAGGAGTCCAAGACCTCCTCTCTCTGATAAAGCTGCTCTAACTTCAAGGATGCTTTTATTTGTAGCTCAAATGCAACCTCCTCCAAGATGGAATATAATAGTTATTCACAGCATAGCTCTTCAGGCAAAGTATCAGGAGTAGCAGAGGAACAGAACTGATCATATGTGCAAGGGGAATACCCGAATTCTTTGCATTCTCAAGTATTCTATCATCTACTAAAGAATTGTAACTTGTTTTTCTGAACTGCTAAGGGCATTGGTATCCTAGCATTAAGTATGCATAGACACACTGAGAGAGAACAGGATGATCCTTCCTGAATGTTACCTTGGAAGTTTAAGTATTCTGTCATCTCAAGCCTAAATTAAGCAGTAATTTTTTGTGAGTATAAGAATAAAAATATTTCCATGGGACTATACAATCACCCCTTCCAGTTTTCCATTATTTTGAGCAAACTTCTTCTTAATGAGCAAGGTCCACAAATTTAACAGGGATGTAGGATAGAGCATAAGGATAATACATAACCTTCAGATCCCATTCATCATACTGTGGTTCTAGAATAAATAAAGGCAAAAATGGTAGCTCTCAAATTGGCAGGAAAGTGAGTAGATCCTTCAAGTTATATATTCATCTCCATATTTTATAAGATCCATTTGTTGCTTTAAAAAAATGACACTGCAAAATAAGCAGTTAACGTCTCATTCCCTTGGTATCCTGGTAAGTGTATCGACCTGTCAGCCAAATGAGTAGCTATAAAAAGCAATGGTATTTTATGACTAGTGCTTAAACAGAAAGACGAACATTTCTGACAAATCAAAATAACCCCATGAGCTCATATGGAAAGAACATGTGTCATTCACTTTTAATATTGCATTGTATTTACATCAAGCTGTTTAAAGGGAATCGCTGCATTTTATCATGTATTTACTGGGTTTACAGAAAAAACATTTCTATTAAAATGTCTAAGCACTTTCATGTTTCCAGATGCGATCTCTTGAAAGTTTATCGCTCATATCTGCTTATATAAATGTTATAAATCCTTAATTCCCATTCTCAAGTGAGAACGTCTTGTCTTGAGAATGCACAGAATGCTCTCGCAAAACTCAGCTGAGATCAAATCTTAGCTGATCTTAAGTGCCATGGTGAAGACTAAGAAGGAACATTTACATCAAATTAAGTATTGAGGAGTCCTCGTATTGTCAACAGAGCTTTCAAATATTAAATCAAGAGCCTCTTATAGATACCCATGTCTTGTAAAACCAATTTCATCTGAAGTATTAATGCCTGCAAGAAGTTATGTTGGAAGACTACACTGAAGCTTTGATGACTAGAAATAGTTTGTCCTGTAGTTAGAAAAATTAGAAAACATTAATACCTTCCCAATGTCCAATATAAGCAAGACCCAAATCAAAGCAGGCTGTCTAATCAGAATTAGTCTAACTGCAATCAGAAATCCACTGTCAGCCTATACAGGCTGCAAAACAGAGACTTGTACTCAATCCATACCTTAACAACAAGAAAACAAGCTATACCTCTCTTACACTTGTAGACATTTATGTGTAGTCTTCAAAGACAAGATCCACAGATGCCATTTACAGTTTGAGCTGGAGCTTTAAGGCATACTATAAAGTTTATCTGAGATGGGAAACAATAGCTCAAACTGCCTACATCTATTAAAAGACAAAGGCTTATGTGAAGTGAATCTTTTTTCAATCTAGCATGGAAGCATTTACTTAGAAACAAAGTATACATGCACAAGGAAGTTTAATTGAAAATTAACTGAAATACTAGTTCCAAACATTGACCTCACAGGCCAAGTAAAGAATGAAATAGTTGTGGTTATGTATGGACAAACAGTAGATAATAACTATTAATAGCCCGATTAATGGTTGTAGCTGAACCCTGCATGGCACATCTGACCAGAACAGACATGACCTTAATCTTCAGTGCACTGTGGGCCAGTCTGGCTGCTAGTGTAATTTAGAACCAAAACTGTTCTGAGCCACTTTTACACCCCCGAAGAACTGAGGAGCGCTGCAACTCCAGATCCTCAAGCATGACTACTTACCACCTCTAGCTCAAATGTGACACCAGACAACAGAGCAAGAAATGGCTAAGGATTCATTCTTTCTTAGGCCCTCTGCTCTAATAAAACTGGGGACAAGCTCTGAAGAAGATCTGAAATTTAAAGTATTTTCCAGAAAATAAATTCATACCTACATGAAAGTTATAAGAAACAAAAGTCAAAATCATTTGATTTCAAAATATTTGAAATTAAGCCCCAATATGTTCTGGTTTTACCCTCCAGAAATGGCTGATAAGAATGGCAACCATGATTTACTTTCGGGGCAGAATACTAAAAGAGGGAAACTATAGCCTGTGCTTCAAGGTTCGTGCTGACAGTTAAGGAGCTGAGGGAGCAATGGAAGTGAGGTCAAAAGTTCTGAAAAGCATACAGATGTCTTTAACAGCCCTGGACTTAAAAATAGCAGCTTGTCTAATCAAGAAAAATCTGACCTTATAGTCTTCTTTCAGTGCATTTAATTCACTTTCCATTCTCACATTCGTTTGTGTTATTCGCTGAAGCACATCCTGCACACATTGTAGAGACCTGAGAATTTCCTTATTAATACAAACAAATTAGGACATTTTGAATGAGATTTTGTTTCCAAAGTTTAAGAATTAGACCATTTATGTCTTTTGGATTAACATTTATTTTTTTATTCTGCTAGTGTTGGGGAAGGGCTAACAGAAAGAAATCAGAGCAACTTGAGGTTTTTCTGGCCTTGGAGAAGATAACATTATTATAACTTACTCTTTTTCAGAGAATTTTCTTATAAAATGGATAGAATGGAGACAGAGAGTAATTTTATATTAAACACTACAAAACACATTTGCAGACATTCAAAGACGAAGGGAATGATCTAGCCAAGCCAACCTCCACTCCCTAACAATCAGAACAAGAATCACTAAAAGAAGGCCTACAAAAACAACGAAATTTCAGGCAGAAGACAGTCTTAAACATGCTCAGTTGCTTCAAAATATAGTGAGAGTGGAACATATTATTAAACAAAAGTACTTTCATATACTTGCAAAGAGTTTTCCAATTTATCTACTTTTGGTTCTACTGTGTACACGGATACAACTGTCTACTAAAAATAAAGATCATTATTTTGGGTGTACTCTCATTCCTTTTCATGCTTGTGTATTTATGTAGAGATAAATAATGTTTTTGCACTGAAGTTTAATTTATCTTTAGTTCCATTTTACATCTAGAAAACAACCACAGAGACATGGAACAGCTTGTCCAGTGTCATCTGACAGGTCGGTGGGAGAGTTGGCTGTGTCTTTTAAACCTAGTGCAGTGTTCACCAGACTAGAAATGATTGCTTCTCTACATACAGCTCAGTGTAAATCAGCTATAATTTAAATAGTAGGTTCAGTCTCAGTCCAAGAACCACTGAAACCAACGCCTTCAGTTAATCCAGATACGGAATTTGTAGCACTCTAATATAGAAATCCAGGTCTTCTAGCCCAGGTTCTTGGAGAAAACACAAGATTCATCACTATATTAGGGCCTTCCCCAGATTTATGCCAAAACCCCCCATATGTTAAAAACAACCAACCCGTAGCAATTCCCACGGAACTAAGTAGAGAAACAAAATAGAAACCTTCTCTTAGATAATACATATCAAACATGCATATGAATTTTCTACAAGCATCTCCATATAAAGGCTTTCAGTGCATTCAGCGCTGTGGGAGTAATGAGGCCTGAATCTCTTTTATGTTTCCCCCTGTGTTTATTGGCAAATATTTTCAAAAAGCAAATTCAAAATGCAAACAGGCTTGTACAGATTGGAAGAGTACTGCTGGATTAGCCTTTATTGAGTGCTCAGTGGGTACACTAACAACCTACTGCTTTTGTCCCTCCCTAAGAACAGGAACAATACACTTCTCTGATATGTTTGGTTTCATGCACTGCAGAATGAAAATGCTGCAACTGTTTAAGAAAAAACACAACCAAGTGCTTTTGCCAAGAAAGGTTGGACCAGGTGATCCTTGAGGTCTATGATTAATCACCCTTTTTATGCCTAATATTCTGCAAAGCGGTGTATTATGCTGTTATTACAGGAAACTTTTTTTTTTTTAATTATGTTTGATACTGGACTCCATGTACCTTGGTTTGAATATTAGGATTTGCTCTGGAACATACCTGAGTTTGTGACAGAAGACCGTCTTAACTCTGTTCAGCTATACACATACGTATGTAGCTTAATATTCTAGAAGCGTATGTTCTTACGAAAGCAACAAGTTTCCTTTGTATATGATTCATACATGATTCCAATTTTACCTGGTTTCGAAGCCAGCAGTATTAAACTGTCGGCAACCAGAAAGCAGAACAGCAAGGATGTTATGCAAACATTATTGTTTATTTGCACTGAACCAGTACGTAAACAACTATTTCATGGGTATACCAAATTTCTCCCATCCGATTTTAAAAACAAAAGTTAAGACTTGGAATAAAGCGTGAAACAATGGACTTGGTTCTGGTAAAACACTTTCTACAAACTGAGAAGTAAGATTCAATTTATGTTATGTTATTAAAATATTTCCAAAGAGTCAAAAAGTGAATTTAATTAGGTTTAGTAGCTTAGTATAAGAATTTAAGAAACTTGAATATTAAATATAACACATATATTCCTAAGTGATTTTTAAATAGCAAAGTTGTATTAACTCACCAGCTTTTCTTCTTTAATGTGAGTGTTTTCTTCCTGAATTTTTTTACTAACTTCTGTCTCCTTAAAAAAAGAGCATGAGAACAGTAAGAGGCGTTTTAAATTACTATTTTCTTTAGTAAGAGTGTGTTAACATGATCTTGTGAACCATCATGAAGCTATTGAAAGAAACTGAATTATTTTGAAGAGTCTAATTGATTTTTGTAAACTATAAAGTTATATTTATAGCACGTTTACTTCCCCCAAAAAAGTTGTTCTGGAAATATTTTGTTATATTGTCTATGCAGTTAGTAGAAAGGAGTCACTTAATCTATATACATCAGAGAGAGCACTACCATGATGTTTGCTTAAGGAAGAACAGAAAATATTCACCAAAAAAAAAAAAAATTTTGTTTAAGTTCCAAAATACCATTCTGATTTTTTGTTGCAGTTCTTGAAACTGTTTTTCCTTTGCTGCAAGATTGATGTTTTCTTCTGCCACCCTGTACTGAGATGTGACCTTGGACCTTACCAAGTCTGTAGTTACTTTCTTCAGTTCCTTAACACAGGAAACACATATAAATAGTTCATCAGTATAGGCATTGCAATTCAAAACAAAGACAAATCTTTTAAACTATCCTGAGTCATGCCCTACTTTTAAATAATGTATGGAAACACCAGAATGAATTAGAGGATCTGAAATTTGTGAGACTGACTTGCTGAATTTTAAACTTGTCACACGTGGCTAGGTGTTTATTTTCAGAGGTAAAATGTTACCGTGCCAATTTTTCTCTGTTTGGTATTTATGATACTTCAGCATTTTTTTCTTTTCTCTTCCAAGAAGTATATTAGAAGAGAAGATCAAGTTGGTATTGGTAAAACCTCCTACAGCGAGATTCACAATAGAAATAAAGTACCTATTATAACTCCTGTGTACATTCCTGGGAATCGGGAGGGGGAAAAGGAAGAACGGCAACTATCTGGTAAAAACAGGAACTGGCTATAAATTTGGACAATCTTTGTTTTTCCTGAAACATTAATTACTTAATCTCAGGAGAATGCTAAATTAATTTTATATTAGAGGCTTCTACAACATGATTTTCCATCTAAAATCTGCTTTTGATTTTATAGTTTCATTACCTTTCAAATATCCTGCCCCCCCCCCCTTTCTTTTTAATCTGTTTTCTGACCAGTTTATTCCAAGCTCCTAGAGCAACAAATAAACAGCAAATGCTTTGATCTCATTAAATTACAACTTATAGTTCCTGGAGTCATAAATATTGTGCCCTGTTCTTCCCCACCCCTCCCGTTCTGGTACAAGGTAGTCTGTTTAATATCGCTCTCTCCTTGAGCGCTCTGACGTTTACTCAGACAAATAGCAGAGGTTATGAATGCTGTTCACAGATAGTATCAAGAATTCTTCATGATGCCATAGTGGTGAACCAAGCATTCAGAATGGTAATAGTTTTATCTAACAACTACGTTTGGTCTGTTTAACTTTTCTTCACAAAACTGGAATTCCATCTTATCACAGACCAATGGTTTAACTGTTCTGGACAAAATCATATAACAGTACAAAAGCAAAAGGGAAGATTATGTTGTAGCTGAAATTCACAAATGCAAAGTTTTGCAGAAAATACAAGCAGAGGTACTATGTTGAAATAAGCTTGGTTTTTTTTTTTTTGCTAGAGCTGTATTTCTCGTGTATTTTAGTCATAAATAAATCTAGAATAATCTAGCAAGTACTAAGTGTAATTGCAGAATCAATTATAGAACCCAAAGACAGCCATGCGTTAGAATTATGATACTCTGTAAGCTATTAAGGCTTTTTGCACCTTTTCAGTAAAAACTTATATTACTTGTACTGTTTTTACTAGAAGGCTCTGTAATGAAAGTGAGTGGCAGAAGATGCAAGCAGTTTTAGCTTTGTAAAAGTAAAAAGGTGCACTGTGTCCACCTTTACAGAGAACCAGGTTAACGGTATACAGAACACAGCTAACAGGTTGTGTGCTACATGAGCAGGTGCAAAAGCCTGCTATGGATCCAATACTATAGATTTTCTAAAACTCAGAGTTTACCGTGTGCCTAAAAATCTTACTACTTATTTTGTCACAGGAAAAGAACAAGTCATACTGAGTAAATAATGCCCTTGAGGTAGAAAACATGATTGGATTTTTTTTCCTTTGTGTATCGCAGGTGGATGCATATAATCCATCTGGAACCAAACCAACAACCAACAAACCCAACACAAAACTGAAAAGAACCAACACAAATCAAATCACCAAAAATCGTGGGAAAGTTTTCCATGATGAGTGAAAGCACAAGCTGTGGAGCTGTGAAAACACAGAATTTTATACATACAAATGTATATTTTCTTATACTCTGAAATTTAAAAAAAAAATCACCCCCAGAGTTTTTGCCTTTTTGTTTTCCTAGTAGCTTTCTGTCATTCATAAGATCACCAGTAGCATTCAGAACCCTATAAATTAAATTGAATCTGGAAAATAATTTTATCAGTTTTGGAGGAATGCTAAGAGTGAGTGATAAGGCTTTAAACCCATTCCTTTGATGTGTTGTTCAGCCAACGCTTAGGGACGTGGTTTCAGAAACACTTCAAGCCAGCAAAAGTCGAGTGTCAAAAAAGAAAGAGTCTTGCTCCTTCAATGTCTTTTCCTTTTGCCAGCTGATCTAAGCTAAAACTGCCCCCTTTTTTGGTAAAATGTAGTTCTGATCAATACAAAATTTTCGTTCTGCTTTCTCTCAAGACCACACAAATCCACATGCCAGCATGAAGAGGAGTTACAGGACTGGAAGAGCAACCAACGCAGGCAGATGTAACCACTTCCCAAGATAGTGCTGATACCTTACACAAACTTTAAGTGTACCCAAAATTATATTTTCTTGCTGTCTTCCTAGATCAGTACAACTCTCTTGCACTCTTTCAGGCCTTGAGCTGTTTTTTTAATCAGCAGAATAAAGGACACCTTCTTCTTGGTCAGATTTCATTTTCGTAGTGGTTGAAAAGAATCCTACCACATTGACTATGTAATGTTCAAATCCTAAAATAAATGTTACTGAAAAGGAAGTTACGCCACAGTCCTTAAAGCTAGGATTTACGAACTGGACTTGTAAGCAGGCAACGTCAAGAGGAAACTACAAGCTCTCTAACTAATATTTCTTTTCACAAATCCCACATGACTAAACCTGTGCAGAATAGACCTCAATTTAACCCAGGTTTTACCACTGTACATATTTAAGACCCCCATCACATACTTGCAATTTCATTAAAATTGGAGATTAGTTTATTTTTATGCATAAATGTTGAATGGCATTACTAACTTCATAATCCCATTAAGAACAAATGTGTGAGATCATCCAGGTCTGATTCAAACTAAGGGCTGTGATAAGAGCTGACAGCCAAATTAAGATTTTAGTACTATGGATGGTCATTGCCACTCCAGCACTGAGGCTATAGAGGAAAGAAGTTTGAACCCACAAGTTGCCAGAGCTGTTAGAGGTTAGCCAAGTCTCCAAGGCAGATTAAACCAGCTTTGTAAGTTGTGCCATCTTGTGCTGCAGATATCATGACTTCTTTCAGCTATGTAGCAAGTGAAAACAGCCTGGTAATCCCTCTGCCAAACTCTTCCAAGTATCAAAGTCTTCTCATTGCTTTGTGTCTCTCATAGGTCCCTTCAGCCCAGACACATCCCCCAACACGGGAAAACACTTGACTGCTTTAAGATCACTTTTGGAATGGCTACTCTAAGTACAAGATAATCACAGTGAAATGAATCTACCTCAGGGCACTTCTTACTGAGTTCAAGCACTTCTTTTCTCTTCTCTTGCAGAGTAACCCAAAAGATGAGCCCACAGCCCTTCACGAACTGAAGGTGTGCTGAACTAACAACTGCCATTGTAGATACAGTTCAGAAATGCACTCTCTCACTACATAACTTTCCAGAAATGTTTTCTAAGCAAACTGTCAAAAGAGAGATTATTGAAAAAGGGTTGGGTTTGCTTGCTCGTTTTTCTATATTGTTTATTTTCAACTCAGTTTTCACAGAAATTCTGCAGTTTGAGGAAAAAGGCATGTCTTTCTACTATATACAACTTTTATTTACAAACCTATATTTACAAATAAACAACCCCACTTTTTTTTTTTTTTTTCCTCACAGAATCACAGAATCAATCAGGTTGGAAAACAGCTTTAAGATCATCAGGTCCAACCACTCCCCCAGCACTGCCAAGGCCACCACTAAGCCATGTCATTAAGGGTCTCATCTACACAGTTTTTGAACACTTCCAGGGATCGTGATTCCACCACTTTCCTTGGAAGCCTGTTTGCAAAGTAAGATACTGTTGCAGCAAAGTGCTGCAGCACTACGTGAATATTAAAATGCTAAGAAATTACATTCCAGTTCAGTTTTCCACCATCAGTCAGAATAAGATGGTCAAATACTAAACAACCAAGAAGAAATTCAGAAATAACCAGAATAAAGGCATTTCCTGGTGAACTGAGGAAGCCAGATTAAGTTTCAGGTGACCCCTTCTGCTAACCTAACAGTATTTTGTTTAAAATTCATCACCCATGACCTTAAGAATCAAGAGTACAGCTGAAAAAAAACGGATCAAGCAACATGTTTGATTACTGGAGTCCATAAATCACTATCAGTTTATCTTGCACACCTCTTACTCCCAAATTTTACTATGTAAAATTTTCTTAAACATTTTTCTTTTCTCACCTCTCAAATTAGTTACCCTCAGAGAATTCTAAGTAATGAATTATTATTGGTTTTTTAACCAAAGCTAATTTACCATGCTGCTTAAAAAAAATAATTCTAAAACTCCTAAATTTTAATGTTTACAATATATTACAATAAAAGTATCATAGAATCAACTAGGTTGGAAAAAATCTTTAAGAACATCAAGTCCAACCTTTACCCCAGGACTGTCAAGTCCACCACTAAACCATTTTCATGAATGCCCCTTTTTTTGGCACATAAAAATTATCCTTTTCTAAAGGCACTGTACTGTTGAAGTGTACTCAGTGAAGACAGTTATCCTCAGACATCCGTGGCTACGATGATTTTAGCATTCTAACAAATACGGCAAATATTTCCTTCTACAGAGGAAAGTTGTCACCACTGACAACTTCCAATATTTTTTTGTTGCTCTTCCATCCATCAAATATTTCAGACAAAATATATATAGTTTTTATATATATAAATATACATAACCTATCATTTGAATTATGTAGCTAAATAAACATTTTTAAATGTCCTAAAACCCAACTGTGATTTAGAAAATAATTTGAGAATTTTCCCGTGTTCTGCTTTACTGTCATTGTGTTTCTTGGTCTGCTTTTACGTCAGCAGGAGTTCTGAAATCTTTGAGATTTCAGTCACTTCAATATCTGACCTTCTTGACACTGAGGTTTTCCATACTATATGGGAAGAGAACTTTATTCTTCCCACTATTACATATGTTCAAGAATGCAACTCAAAAATGTACTCGGCAAATAGTAGTTTCTGGATAGATGAGGGCAGAAAAGAGTTTAATGGTCAGTCAACTTCTTTGTCCATAGCATCGCTATTATCTAATGTCTGTTGCCCTGTCACAAACCTCCCCCATTTCTGATGGAGATTCAGTTACAGCAGCTACCAGCTTGCTTTTATGGCAACTACTTGCATGTTCAATCTCTCTGACTAAACTGAAATCAGCACTGCTACCTTTCCATATCCAAGGGGAGAAGCAATGACAACACAGCACAGGAAGAAGAGAGACTGATAATCATTGAAGAGAAACAAGTAGGATGCTGTAGAGGTAAATAAAAATTCCCAAGTTACAAAAACCTATTCAGAGCTGCTCCAATTTTAATTGGCATTCAAGTGAAGTACCTGTGCATAACAAGGAAGCATAAAACTAATGTAGGCATTAGTCATAGAATGAAGAACAGTGCTGTTGCTTGTCCATTACTATTAATACTACAGCAGTTTATAGAAGTCCCAAAGAATCCCACATCAAAAATGAACACTATACTTACTTCCTTCAGATTACTTATTTCCGTCTCTTGTCTTTTATTCACCGATGTTAGTTTCTTATTGAGCTGTATCGCTTCCTGTACTTTAAACAAAAGTTAAAACCTGTCAATACTTTCAGATTTGAATATTTAATAACTACAACATATGTGTATATAATTTACAACATAATTAAACATCTTTGGGGAAAGGAGACTAAGACTGAAAATATGACTCTACTTTTTCTGTTTAGTTGATACTACACTGGAGGATTACACCAGGTAATACCAGTTGTTCTATACCTCGAACTATGAGTTAAGACTCTTCTGTGTGTTGGTTTGTCTTTTTATTTTAAATTGTAATTTAAATTTTAGTATCAGGTGGTGTCACTTTATTAGGACCACTTCTCCATGAGCTTTTAATTTGAGGGTTTGTGGGGTTTTTTTCACTAAGGCTTTGCTGGTTGTTTTTTGATGAGTTTAATTATTTTCACAGGAACACAACATAATGGACCACATTACATTCAAATGGACCACAGCACATTCAAATAATTAACAGATGTAGAGAGTTATATGCATACAAGACATAGAAGACTGCAATCAGCAGAGGATAATGGAGAGGAAAACTCTAAGAATCATCTCTGTCCTTTTCGAAAGGGAAGGCAATTTTCTCTTAGACTTTATACAGGCCAAGGTATCTCTGAGAAATTGCTTGAAGTTTCACAATTAAAAGCTGAAGATATTCACTGGTCCCTGTACTTTTTCAGTCTCCTCTATTCAATCTTAGGGTTTTGATCCTCTGAGGTCTCTTCAGCCTTTTCTATTCCCTGATTCCTCTTCATTCACTCCTTTTTTTCTTTATTTATTCAAAAAGCTTCCGGCACAAGAATCATAGAATCATAGAATCATAAGGGTTGGAAAGGACCTTAAGATCATCTAGTTCCAACCCCCCTGCCATGGGCAGGGACACCTTGCCCTAAACCATGTGGCCCAAGGCTCTGTCCAACCTGGCCTTGAACACCGCCAGGGATGGAGCATCCACAACCTCCCTGGGCAACCCATTCCAGTGCTTCACCACCCTCACTGTAAAGAACTTCTTCCTTATATCTAATCTAAGCTTCCCCTGCTTAAGTTTGAAGCCATTACCCCTTGTCCTATCACTACAGTCCCTAAGGAAGAGTCCCTCCCCAGCATCCTTGTAGGCCCCCTTCGGATACTGGAAGGCTGCTATGAGGTCTCCACACAGCCTTCTCTTCTCCAGGCTGAACAGCCCCAACTCTCTCAGCCTGTCTTCATGTGAAATGCAAGAACTCAAGACACTCCACTGCACCCAGAAAGCCTTTTCTGTTAAAGATGGTAAGCATCATGGGGAACAGTGGACAACAGACTTACAATACAATAAGCAATTTTGTAGTTTTATATAAGAATATATGCATAACAAATGAAAATACTTAAGAATGTAACATATCTTCTGATACAATGAAGGAAATAAAAATTAAATCAAGCAGACGAAAATTGGTAAAACTCTCTTCTACCTTTCAACAGGAGTCGTGTTGATTCTCTAGCTTTAAAATACTAATGGTGGAACACTGGTTAGACAATAAAAGTTTAAATTTATTATAAATGGTGGTATTTTTCCTTCACAGCACTACAGAACATCAATGTTACACTGTCTTGTTTCCCTACATGCTGCTTTAATAAAGCAGATAAAGCACCAGTTTATAAATTTAAACAATTTGCATACACAATGGCTGGTATACTTCCTGCCTGACTTTTCCACTGACCACAGTTCCTTGCTCAGAATTTACAAGTTACCTACTAAGCTTACTGCACATCTTACATACCGCAATGCAAATTGCATTATCTCTGCAGTAAAAGACACAAAGTAGTCATAGAAGCAAACTGGTGAACAGATTGGCTTCTTCAACAGAAGCAGTAACATTTAAATCTTTTTTTTACAGGCTCATTTTGCAACTGCTGATAAATATAAGTAGAAACATGGCAAAAGGCATATATGTATGGTTCAAATAGTGTAAATACTGAGAATAAATGTTATTTTTCCATGAAATTGCAAAAAGACTTTCCTGTATCTCACATAATAGAAAAGCCCTGTCCAGTAAAAATAAAAGGAAAACACAGCAGTGTTTCCTCTTTGTTTTTAATATTAAATTTGTTTTAATATTAAATTCTGTTTTTAATATTAAATATTAGCCTATTAAAAAAAGAAAAGAATACAAAAAGTAACTTGAGGTACTGAAATATCACACATTGAACATGTTACCAGTTTATTCAAACTACAGCTGAAAAAACTATTTGGTTTCAGGCTAAAAAACAACCCCCAAACTTACAAACTATTTGAAAAGTTTGTTTGTTTGGGGTTTTGTTTGGTTTGAGTTATACAACTACTTCTCCCTTTCCTTAAAAAAATAATACTTGTTTTTATTTATGTCCTGTTTATATGAATGAAAACCCCAGCCACACACGAATTCATATTCTACACATACACTGTGATGTTTGCATAGAAATGTATCACTGTTGTGAGAAAAAAGGATTTCTCTCTCAAATCAATAGGTACAAAACTTTTTAAAATGAGGTATTTTTATTACTTAAGGTTATCAGCTTTATTATTTTGCAGATAAAAGTTATATATTCATATAACAGAAGTATGTGGAATAATATTTATGTGTGTTAGCAGTTTCATAGATAATTTTATGTTTCAACACAGCGACGGGGATATGATACAGATTTATAAGACTTAAACTGCCATGTAGTCAGAATCTATGTAACAGTATCAACATCAGACTCTTCATATCACCCTATTTATTTACTGAACTGGTTTTAAGATCTTATATTTTTGTACAAGAAAATAATTTTTATTATTTCATTAATGTTTTCTGTCCACTTCCCAACACTAAACCTACTTTTAAAAGAAGTATTCATTTTCCCCTACCTGCTAATTCCTTTACTTTCACCCCCTCATTTTTGCTGGTACAACTGTTTAACTTGATTATGCTGAATGGCAACAGGGAGCTGATGCGCTGCTTTGTTGTTTTGAACACATTCTTCAATATAATTTACTATGTGATCACACATAATAGTAGCAGTGTATCAGCAAGGAGCAGAAGAGGTACAGGGCCTGTGCTGCTTAACTTGGCTCTGCCACAGAAAAAAAACACTGATGAAGCTACTGAGATCCAGTAATTGTCAGTTGTAATATTTGATGCTTGGCATGAGGTAGCTACTGTTTTTCTAAACTGCCAGGTGTCTACAACTCACTGTCATCAATATACAGCAAAGAAAACAAATGCTGGAGGACATTGAAGACATGCATACCGCTGTGCTCCAGTTTTCCATGAACACCTTTTATGATTCCAAACTGACATGCAATAGTAGCATAACACTTCTCAACTTCATTCAGTTTCTTATGATGCTCTTCTTTTGCTGCTAAGTGCATCTGTAATTTTTGATCCTGTTAGAAACATAAATGGAGCACCTACTTAATGATAATAACTAGCATGCATCAATCAACTCACCAAATACTTTTTAACATAATAGCATAAATGCAAAATCATTCCCAGAATATCTCAATTGCCTATTTCACATCTACTGATCAGTTCCCATCTCCAGATAGCACCTCATCTCAAAGACCTTCACCTGTAGCTTAGATCATCAAAAAAGCACTTTAGCATATATTCATGTGTTCTTTAGAGAACTTTCATGTAAATGTCTGCAGAACTGTATTAACTGTTTTCAAATCCCAATTTCAAATTTTCCTTTGTTATGTTGCTTAAACATGTTATTTACTCCGCCACTAGCCTAACATGTTAATGCTGCCTGCAGTTTATACTTCTCCTCCTGCACTACCATGCAGTACAGCATTACATTCTCTCATTCCTCTGACGAAGGACGTCCATGCAGTTTAATACAGCACCCACCCCACATCTGCTATTCAGACTGGGGCAGTACCTGCCCGTCTTGGGCTGCAGACTCAAAACAATATAGTTCTGAATCTATACTCCAAATCTACATCTATAGCTCCAGCTCTACATGTTTGTACCTCATTGCCCTAGCTGCTTATTTGTCCCTACTGTAATATTCAACAAAATATACTATGCTCTTGGATCACAGCTACAAAAAAAAAAAGAATCACAACTGCCACAACCCACTGCCCCAGCACCTTCAGAGAGAAGCACAGGGCAGAAACAAGTAAGTGGCTGGAGACAGGTATGAGTAGGAGCTTAAACTTCGGCAACAGTGCTAGTGTATGCATCATGAACATAAGGCCTACAGACGTTTATTGTCTCCTGGTACACAACACAAGCAATCTATTATGCAAACAGTGTTCAGTCTTTGTAAAGCCACTAGTAAAAGCACTGTCTTCCTCTTATGGTTTTAAAGATTTTCCAGCATAACATGGGTTTAATTGACAAGGAAAAAGTTCTAAGCTATACTGCAATACAGCTCAAACAAAAATATTTATGTTTGGTTTTTTCAACACAGCATTCTTCAAAGTATAGGGCCGCTATGGTAATCAAGGCATTTAAACACCTGACATGCGAGGAGAGACTGAAGGAGCTATGACTGTTCAGCCTGGAGGAGAGGTGTCTGGGGGGATCTTATAAATGTGTGTAAATGCTGGTTGGAGGGGTAGGAGTTAAAGACGACACAGCCAGATTCCTCTTTGTGGTGCTCACCGACATGAAGTGCAATACAGGAAATTTCACTTAAACTGGAGGGGAAAAAGAATTGCTGTCTGGGTGGTCAAACATTGGAACAGGTTGCACAGACAGGCTACGGAGTCTGTAACTGTGGAGATATTAAACCTTTGACTGGACATGGCTCTGTGCAACCAGCTCTAACTGACCCTGCTTTCAGCAGGGCAGGGTTAGACTAAGTCATCTCCAGAGATGCTCAACAGCCTTATCCATTCCAGTTCTAGGATTGTTCTTGCACTACTGTTTTTAACAATTAGCACAATGTGTGTTTGACGCACCTAAATAAAAGAATTTCAACATACTTGCTAAAGAACAGAAGTCCATCAACTACTTTCAAAGCGTATTGGTGGCCTTCATTTAGATTAGTGAAACTAATGCGGATTAATACTGCAAGCTTCCCAGAAAAGTACAGGTTACCTTTTAATGAGTAATTATTAATTCCTCAGTAACAATAGCAGTTGTAATATCTTGAAATATGACAAATTTATTTATACTTTATGATTCTGTATCTGTAGTAAGTTAGATGCTTACTTTTCTAAGCATCTAACACTTTATTTTTACTTCTGTTAACATCCTGGCCTAAGTAATATCTTACTGTAATGAATCCCTTACAGTAATTAACTAAAATGTATTTAAGTTTAATGAATTTTACCAATCTCGCTTTGCAAGGGGGTGATTGAAAATAGATATTCAGAGGAAACTATATTGACACATGCCATTGATTTTTTTAAAGAAAGTTATCTGTTATCCTTCCTTCAATATATATTTGTGTTCCTCTTTATACTGTATATTTGTTAATAGCTTTGTAGGTATATTTGGTCAATTTAAGTTTTCTCCTAAGAGAGTGAGTTAAATTAATTCCTCAGAAAAGATACCTATTTATTTAGACATCTAATCTATTTCTAATCTACAGGAAAGCAATACAGCAAATATGTGTAAATTCAAGTTACACAGGGATGAATGTGGCCCAGTGTCTGGCTTGTGTAAGGCTCCATTTCCATACAGTAACAAATGCAATACATGTCCAAGCATCAGAGGATAATAAAAGCCGATAGTAATCAAAAGAAATGACCAACATAAGGCTAGCAAAACAGGATATACAATACAAATTTCTCATGTTTTATAAGGTATGAAATTAAACACACTACAGCAAATGGAAAGTCATAATGGAAGCACTGGTAAAGAAACACCACCACTTACAGAATCACTGCAAGGAATGCAGGTTGTGAATGTTCATGTACTTTGGCTTTTTCCTAACCATAAGTTAACTGTTGAAGAACTAGTCTTACTAATGCTAGGATGTGGATTTTACAACAAAAAAAAAAAAAAAAAAATCAAAATTTAAAATTATATTTGTGTTTCCTGGTAGTCATTCAGGTCTATTTATTCTTAGAGATCAATGAACAGGAAGGCATCACTAATTTGGCACTCAAAGAGCTTACTTTTATATGGATTTTTCTTACTGCTCTCCCAATTCCTTTCTTAAGTCAGCAAAACAGTGATAGTCCCTCCTCCTCACTAGAAAAGTAGAAATATGCTTCGTTATTTCCCAGGGCTCTTTCCAATGAGGAAAGGAATTGGCCTGCTATATTCTCAAGAGTTTTATTAAGAGCTTAGCACTTGCCTAAATATGATTTTTGATGGCAAGCTGCTCTCCAGACTTTGATATGGCACAGTAAAATAAAAGCCTGAGTATGTGATTCTTCCACTCACAGTGAAGAGGTCTTAAAACATTCTTCTATGGAAGACAATCAAGAAACATCAGGAGACACTGCAGGATAGGGAGGCGATGACCCTGGAGCTGGAGTAAGACCCACAGAATGCTGGTTGTTCTTCGTGATGTCTGATACTGCAAGAACAGGAATTATTGCCCTGCCCTCCACCAGTAATAAAGATAAGCTGGGATGGGGAGTGGAATTGATTGTGGCCATATGGTTTGTCGAGGCACAATGATTTCTTGGTGGAACTAGACCAGAGAAATAGCTCAGGGTCAGGTAGGTGACTGGAGGAAGACAAAGAGGGAATTGCTCATATCTCAAAGATACTCTGGAAATTGAGTCACTAGTCAGAGTTACTCAGTGAAGCAGAAGGTGGTAATTGGGAGGTGAAAGTGTCAGAGAAACAAACGAGATGTAATGGCATGGAGTCCTAGGGCAAGATCATGTGAAAATTATGCACAGGGTTACCAAGTGTAAATCTCCAACACAGGAAATTTTTTCCACAATAGTTCCTTTAGTTCTCACCATTTTTCTACTTTAAAATACTTATTTTTATTTATACTGTATCACTGCCCCTCACTGTATTTTTAAATAACATAGTATAATTACAGACACATTCCTAAAAGATGTGGAAAAATAAAAATAACATCCCTAACTTATACTATTAAGATGAAACCAACTTTTAAAATTACATTTACTTAGTATTTTGCAGTAATTAATTTTTCAGTCATTTGGTAACTACATCTGTATTAGAAAATGAAACGGTGGCAAGGAAGCTCTCAGGAAATGCCTACACTGCCGTTAAAATATCCCTGGCCCATTTTGGCTTCTGCCAAGTAGCACTCATCTAAGCAGTTCCTGGGCACAGTTCAGGAGACTGTCTGCTGGGAACAATGTGGGTTATTTGGATGCAGCTTCCCTCTGTTTTGAAGGGCACTAGAGTTTAATGAACCTACACCGTTTCCCATCGCTTGACTGCAGCTCTGCTAAATGGTCTCACAAACATTTAGTTTACCAATATCAACAGAGTCAGCAAGTGAAACTAGACAAATCACTAGTCATTCACAGAGGTAGTTACCCCATCTACATTACTCATTAATACTGATGCACTGAATCACTACCTGGTAGACAGTGATGTCTCCCCACCGACTACACAGAGATCTCACACTCCACATTTGCTCCTCTGAACTGCACACAAGATTTGGTCTCTAAACCAGCCAGCACTAGCCTTAATCTCATTCTTGTTGGGGTTTATATTTTATCATAATTACATAAATTTAAGATTTAGGCACTGCAGAAGACAAATAATTCTAACTGCTCACTCTCTCAGACATGCCCAGGATCAGACAACTCAAGTTAACAACGGAACACATGAACAGATGCTACAATCAAAGTAGTAGCATTCTACATTTTATCACCTGCTAGGAAATTAATGAAGGAGGAAACCAAGACCTGACCAAGGCGATTTTCCTCCAGTTATTTCTTTATTTCAGCAGCAAGAAAAAGAGTACAATACAGAGCTCACACTCAAATGTATCCTCTCAAGACAGCTAGCTTTGTGGTAATTACCTTGCAGCCTCCTGACTGCACAAGTGTTACTATCCATGTGCAGTGAGGTGCAAAGTGACTACACCATACACAACAATCAACACTTCCACTGTCAAAACAAAGGAAAGATGGAAGAAAAAGAAATCCTTTATTTTTTTGTCTCTCTACAGTCTTTCAACATGAAACAAAACCTTCCACTATCTCAAAATTCTAGCATCTATCCTAAGAACTGTATCAGCACTACAATTTTCCCATAAACTTAATGGGATAGCATACTACAGTATGGTGTACATGCAAAACATTAACACTGCATTTACTAGACTAAAGAACAGGATTAAAGGAACAAAACCAGAACAAAATGCTACATCAGTAAGGCATGCTCAATTCACAGCACATACAAAAGCTTGTTTACTGACTGGCAGGGTTTCTAAGGTGCCAGATATAAACTAAACAGCACATCTGCTTACTTTCAAACCACTATCTAGGGAATGGACTAATCTATCTTTAACAAACTTAAAATTGAAATAGCAATGGGTCTCAGATAAATGCATAGTTTGGAATTTTATCCATTTTACTTCTAAGCATTTTGCCATATGTGATAACTAAGACAGTCTATATGGTTACTACTACCTTGATCCCTAGAACATACCATTTATTTCAATGCAACTACACAGGGAGTAAAGCTGGTAGAATCTGACTTTGGTCTAAAACTGTATTAGCCTGCTACTGCTTAAAGTTCTAGGAAAGAATTTGCCTCTGTTTACCATGTGTTCTTCTGTTTTCATAATTTCATAACAGAATATCTTCTATAAATATGGCCAAGCCATATACGTTACGTTTAGTGTACACGCAAAATACAATTTCTAGTATCTAGTCCCCCACTCAGTAGTATTTTTAACAACCATTCTCTGTATCATAGTACTTCAATGATTTCAACATTTTCAAATAAGCAAAAAGTTTATAAACATAAAATCTATGAACATAAGAAGGGAAGATATTTGATTAAGCAGCACAGATACATTTCCAGCTTATAGAAAAGGTGTAGTGATTTAAATATTCTCATTGATATGGAAGAGTGACCTTGCAAGTTAGGAAAGAAAGACAATATGCGAAATGATCTAAACGTAAGTTCAATAACTTGTATATTTTAAACAAATTTTTAGACCAGATGTATTTTAAGAATAAATACAAGTTAGAAGTGAAGTAAAACAAAACACATTTTATGTTGCCTTTGATCTTTAACTTGTAGCCTTATCTCCCGGGTCAAAGGGTACATTATTCAATTTCACCATATTTTGTGTAAAACCACTGTAGCGTTGAAGATGACTTTCAGTACAAATGTCATGGTACTTAAAGCTAAACTGGACCCTAGTTTTTTGAGCTTCTTAATTAAAATCACAGTTTGTAATGGTCTGACAATATTATCTTTATTCTTTCCAGTTGAGCAGCAGCAGAATTTTCACAGCATTTATTCAATCAAGCTTAGCAATGTTTCTGCAGCTCACTCTTTTACTTCCTACAACACACAACAGGGTTCAGAGTGACTGTGCTGTCACTCTACATAAATTTATTCTCTGTGTCAAAGGGAGTAAGCTGGACTGGATGAAATCTAAACTCTTCAGGGAACTGTTGTTAAGAAGTAATTCTGAGGAGTGAAAAAGTGTGAGAGGAAAAACATCAGGTTTTCTTAAAAAAGAAACCTGCTTAGAATTCTCCAGTACTTCTTTTAGCTGAATATGCTAGATCCTATAAGCATAAGAGTAATATAATTACATTATTCAAAACACAGTCTGAAAAAAATCTTCACTCTAACCTATAAAGAGAACAAGTGTACCAATTACACTTCAATCCAGGAAGAAAAAATTCTGCATGCTAAACAGCAGCTGTCACATTATGCAAACCTAAAAAAAAAAATTTTTTTAGATTCAAAGCTGACATTTCCTCTTTCGGTTATTTGTAATAATTACCACATATTATTTAAGTATTACAGCTCGTTAGTACTTGCATGATACTCTAAGCAGACATTCTCTTTTCATAAAATCTGTACCTTATTTTTTTTACTTTTATTAATTTCTTACCATTTCATTCAGTTTCTTTTGTAAAGTGTATTTTGAAATCTGTAAAACAAAACAGAGGTATCCATTGAATTGTAGTTACGTTTTTTTTTTCCTATAACCTGCATATTTAGGTATTCTCATACCTAAGATTTAATTGCATTTATTGCCTATTCAATACAGTAATACTGTTTTTGCAAAGTGAATCTACTAATAAAGTAGTGTAGTTATTAATTCATAATTTCACTTTAATATTTAAATCATGTAAATGCACTTGACATTCATTTGTTACTACAATTTTGAAAAATGAATAAATCCTTGTGGTTTCTGACATGTATGATAAAAATAATGTGTAAATGGACCATAATCTGTAAACTAGATTCTTAGGGAAGAAAAATAGATAGAAATGAAAGTCCTAGAGGAATATAGGGACGTTCCCTGTTGGGATAAAAAAGAGTCTAAGTAGATGTTCTGAATGGTAGCATGGAAAGACATATTAAAGCATGCAAGATCATTACAAGATTGACATTGGAAGTCATTTATGCTATTTTTAATACACTGTTGAAATCAGAGAATTTTGACTTGCATAATACTTAAGTTCACAAGAGCTTTAGTCTCTATATCTCTTAGAATGTTTAAAGAAACACTGACAATGTCAAAGAATAAAAGAGAAATGTCAAAAGAACCCAGTACGTGTAAATCTTATACAGAAAATATTTCTAGAAAAGGTCTAGACAATAACCATTTTAAGGTAGAATTCTGATTCTCTGGATAGAGAGGACTACAGAACCAAATAAGAAATTCCTCACTCTTATTTTAGGCTGATTTTTCTGGGTCCACAAGTTCATTGTGACCTCTCGCTTCCTCAAGGCACAGCAGAATTTCCTAGACCTGCACTATACTGTTACACTAATATTTGATTTGTGAACATTAAACATTTAATGTTGAGTTGTAGTTATTTTGGTTTTTTTTTAGTTTCCGTTTTATCTTACAAGGGAAAGGCCAGCAGAATCTTTCATTACTCTTGCTGTCCACATATTATGTTCAGCAGCCCATGGAGGGATATTCTCTATCATCTGTGCTATACCAAGGTTTGAACAAGGCACAAAATCCTTACAGCTATGGCACAGATGGCCATCCAAAGCAATAAATTTCTTTTGCTCACCTTCACTGTTAACTAAATTATGAAACAGTCTGATACCAAACCAAGTAAATGCATCCTGTTATAAGAGTATGTCAATAAGAACCGAACATGTTTCAAAGTCATGGGTAATAATCCATTACAAACATTTTGATTTCAATAGAATTAATTATTATGCCACTCAGTTTTGGGTAGAAAAATAATTAGTTCCTGGCAATGTGCTGCAATGCTAATTTTCTTTTGTGTTGAGTTCTACTCGTTTAATCCATTTTCAACACATTTGCCTTGGCCTTTAAAAGAAAACCAGATACTAGCTATGTCCCTATGTCTTCCTTTATTCCAAGTAACTGTGAATCGCAGCCACAACTGCTCCAACACCATGCAATGATATAAAATTCAGTACAGAAATAACATGCAGCACCAGAGTAAATTGTGGATTCATTTGACCATTTTACTGACAAACAGGTATTGGAAAGCCAAGGACTAAGTGGTAAATACAGAAACCTCCTAGTGAGAGGAAATAATAAAAAACCACAGGTAGCGCTGTTAACTGGAGGCCCACTGTGAACACTTGTTTAGGTGTCCAAAACCCAAGTTTCCAGATAGGTGGGAAGTAAGATGACAAGAAATAGAAAGAGGAAGACCATGGAAATGAAAAGAAGGCACATTTCACACCCTATTTGGGTTTCTATTGAGTCTGCTAGTCTTATGGAGAAAAAGAACTTTAGGTGGAAAGCTAACTTAAAGTAGTCTTGGTACTGAAGACTAGAACAGAAACTCCGTGTTAGAAAGTGAAGTGTACATGTACTAGAAAGATTAAATGAGAAGACCTTGAAAGCCCTCTTAAAAACAACTATTTTCATACTAGTAGAAAAGCTAAAAACAAAACACTTGCATACCAAGGAAAGTTATTTACCAAAACTAACAGTTTACCTGTAGAGCTTTTAATGCTTCTTTCAGTCCATCGATTTCTTTTTCTTTTGTTTCTACAGCAAGTTGATATTTTCCCTTTCAACAAAAGCTGTACTTCAGGATTTGGGCAGAATAAGTATATTTACAGCAAGAATTTATCAACAAGAAAGTTACAAAACAAAGCACTACTCCCCTATAACAGAACAATTCATTGATGAAAACAGGTGAAAATTCAAATAATTTTATTTCTATAACAATAAAAAGCAAAGTGAAAACATGATAGTGTATATTCACCATTTACAACTAATCAGGAAGTTTTAAAATATTCTCTTCTGGGAGAGACAAGCCTGACAAAGGCAGAATTAATAAGTTACTTCAGAACAAAGATACTAAACAACAAAGAAAGTATCAGGTAAATCCATTTTTTTATCCGCCGTTGCAGTCTTCACAGAAACAACTTCCTCAGCTCTTCTAGTCCACAAAGATTGAACTGTAATCTGCTACCACTAGAATTACTAAATACACATAAGCATATGTTAAAGTTTTTTATATATATATGCATATATGCGACATATGCACATACATGTGAATTATATGCACATGACATGCATATGTGAATAAAGTCAAAGGAATTCAGAGGCATTAAATCAGGTGAGAATCTCAGACAGCAATCAATACGAGTGACATTTCACAAGTAATTGAAGTTCTATAGGCTACAAACAAAAAACCATGAGTAATGGGTTATATAAAATTATCTTTTGCTAAGGCATTAGCAAGAAAAATAATTTAACTGTAATATACTTAGCTTATACTTAGAACATGTTCAGTAAGTTATATGGCATTATCAGTTACCAAATAACTGTAACAGAGTACCTTTTCTTCTTCCATGACCATCATCCTTGCCTGTAGCTTGGTTGTCAGCAGCATATAAAAAAAAAAAAAAAGAAACAAACAACAAATCAATACAGCACATGGGATTAATTTTATTCATTCAACGTGACAATATACTTACATTACCATGCAGAGTGTACTTCCTGTTTTGTTGGGGTTTTTTCTCCCTTTAACTATAGTAACGATAGAGTCACAAACAGCAAGCTTGTAAGTCACAAACCATTTTTTCAAGAAAGAAAAAACCCTAATTGCTTGCCCATTTCTTTTTAGTGAGATATGATTGTGATGCAGCATTAGTGATAAACTCGTCATCCCCATGTGCAACAGTTTCAGTTCCTATGACTGTTCTCTGCAAGTTCTTTCAGCACTCAAATTTGTTGATTATATATTACAGAGAAAAAACCCACAACCCCAACTTGAAAGATGAAACACATTTTCGTATGTTGAACAAAGCAAGTTATGTGGCAGATCTTTTACCATGCTTTATGAATCTAACCTTGCAGAGGACATGCCATTTGGGGGGGCTCTTTCTCTCCCAGAAAGAGCAGTATACCGGGACAAACTGTCAAAATACAGGCATTATACTACGGCTGGAAGAAAGAAAAAGACCTGATTTCTTTAAGCTGTATATTCTAACATTTTATATGCAACAGAAAAAATATTTTAATAAATACCAACTGATAACTTGTTGTTATGCCATCATTTTTAAAATCCCACTGTCAAACTTGATGACCTTATTTTGCTACCTGTTTTTTAAGAGCTGCCATAGCTTCTTTGTTTTGTTGGTGCAATGTGTCCGTCTGATGTTGCAGCGTTTCCTGCTCATGCAAAGTAACAAGTGAGGTTTAAATTTCTTACAGCAAACCACACACATGGGATTTCAAGAAAAAAAACCCAAAACAAAACAAACTGATTCCTTGTTAAATATTTTTAGAAAGGCATGATTGATTAAAAAGCCTGAAGACTAAAAAGAGACATTTGTTAACTGGTAATCATCTTTTTGGTAGCAGCTTCTCTAGTTTGCAATGGGTAACACTTCTCACCTCTGTAATTCAGCTCTCTTGTTGCCAGGATTTCTATAAGCGACTCTTACCCATTCTATCAAGCTGCATAAGCAATTAATACCCATTGCCAACTTAGCATAGCATTAGGTTTGCCATGTGCCAATGTTAAATGCAAAGGGCAGAAAAACAGAGTTCATCTAACTGCCTGGAAGTCCCATCTTTGTATTAATGGTGAACTAAATTGCTGTTAAGGCCTCAGAATGAATGGAAATCATCCCTTTTGAACCCAGATTATTAAGAATTGCAATGCTAGGCAAAAAAAAGCAAAGAAGGGCTACACATTGAAAGCCCTGTTGCTTTCAAATACTTGTTACAAATATAGAATGTTTTCTGTTTCTGTGTGCACATATATATCTTTCAGAGTCAAAAAAAAAGAAAGGGCAGTTTGGATTATTAATTTAAGATGGTTAGGTTGAACTCCAAGATGACATAGTCTTCCTTTACTACTAAGATGTTAAATATCCCGAGATCAAGGATAGAGCTGAAATTATTGTTTTTTCTGTGATCATAAAATATACAGACTGAAGCCTTTTATCTTGTGACCTAGTGACAGGGGTCATAGGTTTGATTGTATGAGAGAAGGGAATGGATTTCCTATGAAAGCATAACCTTAGCAGCCCTAACCCTAGGAAGAATGTTAGATTATTTTACTGAAAACTTCATTTTGAGTGGTTAACAGCTGACAAACCACTTTGAAGTACGTCTGGCATATAAGTTTGTTTAAAGTAATTTTTTGGAAAAATTGTCACCTCCAAAACATTGCAAGTGAAGTTGTTTGTACAACTGCACTGGCACTTGCACTTCCCAAAGCCAAGCATAATACAGAGACGCTGCTGCATAGCTTCCCCCACAGCGACATGTCAACAGGCCTCATGTTAAGCTAAATGTCTTATTGCTTCAATATTTATATCCCTTTTGAGTGAAGACTTCCAGTCATGCCAAATATCATGATGGTACTCTTTCATTAATCGGATTTCTAGGCTGGGCACAATCCAAATCAATATAAAAGCTACAGAAGTTCATGGTTTGACAATAAACTATTGGCTACCACATTCTACAATGAGACATTACCATAGTTTTAAAAAGGCGAATTGTACCAAATCACAATCCATATTAATATTATATTGAAATTAAATGCCAGCAGTTAAAACACTAGAACCAGGTAGGAAAGTTACCTTCTGCCATTCAAGTTCCTGTTTCTCTACAACAATTTTACTTATTTGATCTTCATAATTAATCTCCATTTCCTAGTTAAAAACAAACACACAAATTTACATAAGACAGTACCTGCAAATCAAACACCAACATAAGTTGTATATTCATACTCTTCTTCCCTTACAGTCCAATACATAGAACAATATGTGCCTACACATCGCACAGCAAAAAAGGGCAAAAAAGCCCTCTGGATGTGGCAAAATAGCAAATAAGTTCAGCTGGTTTGGTCAGAAAATTTGCAGAATCAATAAATTTAAACTTAGACTGAAATGCATAACAGAACATTAGGAACAAGGATTATAGCTCTCAATCAGCAGGCACAGTTCCCTCTTCATATATATTCTCTTCTGCACCTTACAACAAAACCAGACTCAAAGGGAATAAACCAGACTGAACTTCACAGTTAAAAAAGGACTGAAATTTCTGATGAACCAAGTCAAAATACTGAGTTGAAGAGAAATTCAGCAAACTGCAATAAGGGCTTCAAGAATCCATTGTTACTCAATGATACACAATCATGGTTAATGAGTCAGAATCTTTGGGACATTTTAATTATTCAACTCAAAGCATTTGAATCTTTATGTTTTTTGACATCTCCCAGGGCAATTGAAAAATCTTCTGTCAGCAATTACTTCTGTTAGTATGAGATTATTATTTACACAGCCTTCTGTGCCAAAAAGCCTCCTGAGCTACCGGATGAAAGTAAGAAGTTAACTGGAAGTCATGGATAATCAGCATGTTTTTTTATGAGATGAGCTACCAGGAAATCTGAGAAGAATGTTACTAAAGCCTGAAGTTTCCTTCACAATCCAGAAGAT
This sequence comes from Strigops habroptila, assembly GCF_004027225.2. Lineage (NCBI taxonomy): Eukaryota > Metazoa > Chordata > Aves > Psittaciformes > Psittacidae > Strigops > Strigops habroptila. The sequence goes on along the minus strand of NC_046358.1, from coordinate 60,720,163 downwards.
GTATTAGTAACAGGAAGGTGGGCTACATCTCCTGTACTTGCAGAGTACTTTGCCAATAATGAAACTATTACTGTGATAATAACTATTACCTGCTGATAATCACAGTTGCTAAAAATTTATGGTAATTTTCCTGAAACATGCTGGTACTAGTCAAATTTTCATAACTGGAATCAGCTTCCCTTTAGAGTAATTTTTTTATGAGAGCTGGCCTTCCTTTACAAATGCAATACTCAAGAAAGGAAGAACAACTTTCCCTATCAAATGGTCACAACTTCTTGTAAGAATATTATTTAAGCTTTTGATGCATATTTAACCCTGAATTGAAGCAATTCACCCTGTCCTGTTACTGTGTACAGTCAAAATAATGAATACCCCTTAAAGACCTAGAGAGCGACACTAACGTGTTGCTCCCAGAGTCAAAAGGCTCATTTTCTGCCTTTTCTCTGCACACTGATGATCACCTTGAAAAAGCAACCACCTTAAGGTAAGACGGACACAACACAAATGATCATTTCAAGTTTTAGATGCAAGGATATTTACAATGCTTCAACAGTTTGTGCAAAACTGTTTGAAGAATACGTTGCAACCCCTTCTCACCTAGTACAACAGTTGATCCACAGTCCCACTCTATTATCGATAGAAATAAAATCGCAAACTATGTCCCAAGATGATTTGAAATCGGCTTTTGACATTGCTATCTTTTATAGATTTTAGGGTCAAAACTGACTTCCTTGATTAACAGGCAGTTCATAGGCACATCTGTGGGTAGAAGTAACACATGCTTCTATCCACAGGAGGCTACTCCTAAGAATTTCAAGAGTTACTTGCGGGATCAAAAAATATGCCTCACAGACCTGAAATTTACTAAAATTTTACAATTCCTCTAAGAAATAGCATGTTAAAATTTAAGGCATTTAAAATTAACTCCCACATCCATACCAAACACTTTACATTTAACTAAAATACAACAATACAAGTTTGAAAGCTGCTTTAAATTCCCTATCAAGCAAGCCCTTTGCTTTGAATGCTGAAGAGGAAAGGCACCAAAAGTTCTAAGTGAACAACACTTCTCCAACTTACTCCCAAGTTATAAAGGAAAATCTGGAAGCTATCAAAAAAGTGTATACATGTAACTACTGTTGAAAAAAATAATCACAAATACTTAACCTGAGGATGACAACTACATGATTAAAATGTTCTCATGTGAAATTGCTAAGAATTATAAACCTTATATATCATTTTTACTTCTTTCAAAGGACATTTATAGTTTACCTATTTTGAATTGAAACCTTTTAAAACTTGTGTGCAGCCTTTTTTTTTTTTTTTTTTTTTTTTTTTTTTTAGAAGTTTCACCAGCTGTTTAATAAGATAAAAACATCTTTGTTATACTTTGGAGAGTAATACTGTGTCTATAACTTTGATGAAGTATCAAAAAACCCCACAGAAGCTTAAAAGTGTTCATTTTTTATTGGATGCCTTAGAACTACATGGATTTAAGTGGTTTTATTAAAAAAACAAACAAACAAAAAAAAAGACTACCATAACAATAAAAGAGGAGTAATTTGATGGTTTATTTACTTGTCATAACCTTTAGAAAGTGTCAAGCTTTCTTTAAAGTGTTTGCTCCAGGCTGTAGTTTTACAAGATGCGCTGTGGATTGGTCAAGCCTCCTCGATTCTTGACCCTGAACAGATTTAGGAACAAAGTACAGCTGGCTTATGTCCAAGCAGCCAAAACTGCTGCTAGGTACTTTTATTATCTTTTTCAAACTCATAATCTACCTCCTACAAAATTGCACATCCAATTTCTCATGCAGGTCAATCAAATGGTACTCACAGAAACTACATTTTCTGATTGTTTCACACTGTAATCAGAATACCCTTCACACCAGCACAACTTTTAGTGGACCACAGATACTCTTCTTCAGTTTTGATTCCAAGACAAATGTTAAAGGGAGAGAAAAATATAAGAGCTTTATTCTAACTTTAGTTCCTGATACAACATTTTTGGATCTTAATAGTAATGATAGTTAATCAAAACCTTTAGTAACCACATATTTGGGATTTATTCTCAAAAGCTTTCCTTTTTCAGAAGTATACATTTCTGGTTTTCTATCAACCACTTATTTTCCTTCGGAAATCTTCATTGCTCTGTCCTTGATTCCACTGCATAGGCTTCAATTGCTCTACATTGAAATAAATCTCACCTATCAAAATATATTCCTTAAAGGAATATATGTGGTCTACTAAGATGCTTGCACTGATGCTTACGATGCTCTTCTCTCCAACTTCAGGTAATCCATTCCTAATCAAAAGCCACGTTACTTGCTAACACAGAAGTTAAGCTATCACACTGCTTGCTTATTGAATAATAACGTTGTGTATGTCAGTCATGAGATCCATAAACCTCAGTACTGCTTAGTCTTTTATGTTCTCATACTTATTTATTTTTTAATGTTCAGCTTTCCTTGTTTGTTTCACTTTGCGAAAAAGCATCCTAAGTTACACTTAGGCAGAAAATCCAGGTATAGCACTATTAGGATTTTTTGTTGTTTCCCTGCAGCCTGTGTTAGTGGTGTCCTGTTGGCCAAATTCTAGGTAACAAACAAGCCACCCACATTTCTATTCGGCATTATTTTATCATTGTTTCTCCCCCCCCTTAATTTCCTCTTTTTACTCTATCATTTAAGAAAATCAAACTAAGCTCTTCACTATTCTCACTGTTAACAGCTAGAATTGTTTCTTGCAATAAACCTCACTAAAATATTTTGTTTCCCTAGCATCCTCTTTATTTCTAGAAAATACTTCTGCCTTAATTTCTAAAGTAGTAATTGTCCTCAGGAATAGAAACTTCAAAACACAGTATTAAAACATTTCTTTCTTTCATGATTCTATACTTAACCTATGCAACAGCCTAAAAGTAACTTAAAATCAAACTCTTTTAATTGAAAATAAATAAATAAATAAATCTTCATTTATGCAATAGTTTCATTCAATCTCATGTTTTTGGTCACTGTAGATCATTGTTTCCACAGAGCTTCCTATATAGCTACAGTAGGTGCCTCTGGTGTCCTCTTTTTAACTTTTCTGCTATTCCACACATTTGAAGGTGGTTATTCTGCAGAACACATCTTCAACAAAGTTTAGGTTTAGATCTATTGTATTGTTTCTGGTACTTTTTAGGTCTAGATATATCATGACCAATATGGCCACTCAAATCTAGGCCTTCTGCTTTGCTCCATCTGGTAAATAAGTTTATGGTTTCATCAACTTTCTTCACTTAGCATGTCAAAAAGCAGTTTGCCTTTGGGGCCCAGGTGACATTTCCAAATACTAACCTTATACTGCAACTTTCCATTTTCATCTCAATACCAAATGCTTCTTGCCCATCATATCTGTGAAACACTGCTAAATAGATGAGTCAGCTCTACACAATTATGTATATCTCTTTCATTCTGGAACGTGCTAGATCAGGATACCTAAGCTACAACAAGCTGTATGGCACTACAGTGTGCAGTGCAAACCCCTTCACAGTTGCCAGAAAGCAGAAGTACATTTTAGGAATGGGAGAGAGTACCTAAGAGTGAGCAAAGCTCCTTCATGACCTGCCTCTAAGAAAACCTAGAAATAAGCCACTGTGCTGAAGAACTTAGATTAGAATAGCCAGAGGCATAGCAAAGGTAGAGCAAGCAGAATGGAGATGAACTTGTTCAGGCCTATCTGAAAGGAAGAGCACACACAGCTCTGCAGCATTAGGGTGAGCTACAGCTTCTGAGAACAGCAACCAGGACAAACTCAAGGTGGGAAGTTGTGAGAGCCATAATGTCTGCTTTAAGACAACAGACATGATTCAGGATTCATCTCTCTCTTTGCAAATAAGAAGATACAAGAGGGATATTTACTTTTTCAGTGACTACTCATTGGCCATCAGCATGAAAGTGGGTAAGCACAAAAAAAAGAGATCTAATTTACATCAAAACAGAAGGCAGCAGAAGACAGAATGTGACAGAAACTAGGAAAAACAGGGAAAAGAGAGAGAAAGAGTATTAGAGGCAGAGGAGGAGATGAGGGTCAATAACAGCAAACTGATAGGACAGCTAGCCTTTAAAGAATATACATTCCTGTGCTGTGAGCACAGGTAGGAAGTTCCCTGGCAAATCAGACATTTCATCCCCATTTTGGTGGCTGACTAACACCACGGGCTATGCCAACACAGTCCTTTGGCTCAAGGAAGGAAGAAGTTTTACACAGTGCTTGACCATAAATAGTACGATGATAACTACCAGGAACAAGAAGTCAATATGGCTTAAATTTACAAAATATGGGGGTGTTCCATGCTTCTGAAAGGAAATATTTAAAGAATCCTGTGTTAGAATATTTGTTTGAACATAGAACATGTTTGTATGGATAAACTCAATGCCCTTTGTAACTCTAGTATTTTTTAAGACAACATAGTTTTCTTTTCTTACCCTGTGAGAAATGTGAGAAAATTTGAGAGCTGGAAAATGTTTCTTTAAAAGTATTTTAGTTAAAAGAGTTATAGCTGTATCATAACTGCCCAAAAAGCAAAGAGCAAAATTTATTTCCTGTAAGTTTTAGTAAACAGAAGAGTGCCGAATCTAATAAAGTCAAGACACAAATGATAGAATCTACAATACTAGCCAGACTTTGTGATGTCCCAGGTTAACACCAGAAAGAGCCTCAACAGTTTACTGTACTTGAGAAACTAAAAATAAAACAGTACTTGGTTTCAGGTATGGAAACAGGTCACAAACTTATCCTTTGCACCAAAGAAAAATGTCAATAAAATGTTAAAATTCATCACTAAGATTTCTCTTTCTTGTGTTCAGCTAATCGACACCTGTGCTGGTTCAACAGCTACTAAAAGCACCCGTATCCCCAAGGTATTAGAATACATGTCTATGGGAGTAGGCAGAATTTCCTTGATTTCTTATGTTTACATTAGGATGGCTAAGGATGTCGTGGGGTGTTTTTGCTATCTAGGACAAGAAAGAAAATAGTTCAATACGCAATATATGTGCTTTCTTGTCCTTGTAAATATTATCTTTAAATCTAATTATCAATTGTCCTATATGCATTGTACTTCAGAAAGCATTAAAGACTTCCAATTTGGCCTACTTAAGCTGCTATCTTATACTGTCTAAATTGATTATATTTATCCTTTAAGAAAAGGATCATGTCTTATTACTCAGCAAAACGAACTCAGCTGATTGCAGAGCAAAGCAGACAGAGCAAAGTGGATGGGATGTGGATCCACCACAAAAGAATTGCTGGGCTCATCATTACTTGATGAGTGGCAAAGCAAAGCAGGCGAAAAAATAGAAGGACCTTCAAATTACTGGCCTGTGAAGTAATCCCTGGGGGGAGAGTGGGGGGTGGGGAGGAGAGTAATATGTTTTGTAGCTTTTAATTACACACATATTCGTAGTAAGTCAATCCATATTAAGAACAAAGGAGTCTATGAACAGCCAAAGGAAGTGAAGCTGTATGTAGTATTTTAAGCAATGCATTCTCCAGAATACACATGCACAGCCACCATTGATTGGGATTTCATCTGTAAAATAGCAGAACAGCCACTTAATATAAGCAACTCTAAATCATTTTTATTTTAAGAGTTTAACTACAGCTATGTGCTTAACCCAGGAAAGTAAAAAACAGGTAGATGCTCTGAAGTAACTCAATGCATTTATTTAAAAGCATATTCAGAAAAACAAAGTCTCTAAAACAGTATCTTATGGTTTTAAGTATGGATTGTATCAAGTCTCAAAATATTTTAATGTTTAGTTGTTTTAAAAGCTTAATTTTTATCTATCTAGCTTTGCACAGATAATTTCAGCTGCAAAATTATTTTTATTAATTTGAATTTATACTGCAGTACAACCAACCATTCAAGGCAGTTTATTAAACTTAGAATACATGATAGTTCCTGTCCTGAAGAGACTCCTGTCTATGTGACAAGCAAGACCAACAATGAGAAGAAAAACAGATGCAAACAGAGGTAAAATATCTCATCTAAGGTCAAGCCATGGGTCAAAGACAAAATTGAGAGTAAAATCCACTCTGCTGGCTCTACTGCCTCCACCAGGCTATTGGTGTGCTGCTAGCCTCCCGAGCAACTGGGAAAAGGACTGGCAAAATTCCTAAGAAACCAGCAGAACTTTTACTTCACTTTCTGACACAGCCAATGACACAGTTTAAGTTAGCATGTCTCATTCTTGACCATGGCAAAATTACCGCAGTGCAAGGTGAGCACTGTAATTCTCTGTGGTTTGGTCTGTGCGCTCTCAGTAAATGTATAAATTTACAGAATAACTTCATGTTGGTTCAATTTGTAAGAGATTCATAGCTAAAATCAGGAGACAATTTTGTACCTGTTTTTGAAAGGCACTAGGCACAGCCATAATATTCTATAACACTTGCTTCTTCAAAATATCCATGTTTTGTATTCCAAATTTCAAACATACTAAGCAAGCAGCCCTGAACTGATTGTTAAAGCAAAGCAAATACAAATGTATTCAGGGATACTTTAAGATTTCAAATTGACTAGCTGTAAAATGCTTAATTTTATGGTTTTTTACTTACATTTCTAACTACAAACAGGTAAATGTAGATATGTACATTTTTTAGGGTAAAGAAAGGTACAAATGTTATAGAAATCTAGGGTCAGACAGTTCCATTAACTGTGGAACTGGCTCTCAGCATGAGCACCAATTTCAAAACTAAAAATACCTTTATGCCAAAAAATTGCTTACCCTCCGGAGGCAGTCTTGTATAAAAATCACAGTCATTTACTCTTGTAGCATAGCAGATAAAACAGACAAACTAAAGCAAAAAATCACAAAAGATTAAACTCCACATCACTCCATAAAGATTTTAGGCTCTGACCAAGTGCGTTAAAAATGCAAAGTGAAGTTAACAATGTAAACGGAATTCTGCTAACAGATCTAATAAGGAAAATATATTCCAATTATTATAAAAGTTAAATTCTTCAGTCTTTACTTCTTAATAGAAAAACAGACTGGTCTAAACACTACCATCATAACAAAAGTCTAGGGATGAGACCATGGGGAATTTCAGCAATACTGCACCAACAAACTAGGATCATGGAGATTTTTTTTATTGGATTTTTTTTTATGGCAGTCATTCTTTTGTTTACGGTTTTTAAAGAGAGGATTATAGCATTTAACTTAGATCAAAATAAGCATAAATCAAGTTTGTCATCAATACTAATATATTAAAAGTAGTAATACACATGTTTTGAACAGGTCAAATTCATCAAATGCAGAAATATATACTCTGGGTCTTTAAAATAATACAATAGTTAAGAAACACTAAGGGGAAAAATAGAAACAAATGTTTACATACATACAACTGAAAAAGTAACTACAGGAAGATATAGCTGCCTTCAACATTGCAGAAACAATTTTACCTTAGTATGAGATGATTCAACTAATATTGCAAAGACAGAACACACACACGCACACACACCCAGTACTCAGTATGTAGGGCTCCAGCTTAATAGTTTAGCAATTTAAAAATGGAGAAATAAAGTGGATTTGGTTATCACAGTAGCTCTTTGCCCTCCTGGCTAATTCTGAAAAGCACAAGTAAACAGACAAAAGTCAGTCAAAACCACCATTTTTCTGTCAATCAATCTATGAAATGAGACTTATGAACTCGGCAATGACTTGGATTCTCTTTCTTCCCTTTTCATATCAATGGCTGCTCTTAAAGAGATGAACTACAATGAAATACAAAAATGATATGTAGATCACTTTTGTCAACAACCTGGCGATCAACCGTAGCAACTTTGGACATTACTACAGGAAAGCCTAATTCATTCCCACACTTTGTGCTGTCTACAGAGACATTTCTAAAACAGACCCTGCCTAAACCCATGATATTGTTAAACAAAACCCTGGTTGGTGAATAATTTGAAATACAGCATGAAGTTTAGCCACACATATGCAGCATTTTCTATGATTAACTACAGGGAGACAGAAATAAGACAAAGAAATGCTAAAACCCAATATTAACATTTACCCTTCTTATACGCAGTTCTTCTATTGCCTCCAATAAACTTGTTTTAAAGTCTAACAGTCGAATGGAAAGTAATGTCTCAGAGGGACTTTGAAGAGTAGAGTCAAGTGTCTGCGTTTCAAAGTCTTCATCCATACTTCGAACTTGTTTCTGCAAAATAAATAAAACGTGTATTTCCTCTCCTGTTTAAGAAAACAGTCAAACTGCAAAACTTGCAAATATAGAAGCAAATTTTCTGTGAGGAGTAAAGCTACTACTTATAGCCATGATGCAACGAACAATATTTTTAAATTAGCATGTGATATTGTAAAAGAAAACAAAACTTTAGCATTAATTCACCACATTCATTTGGTGTTTTCTGGGGGTTTTTTTTTCTTGGCTTTGTTTTAGACTGAGATGATCAGGAAAAAGGAAGCATACAAGGCTTTTTTCCAGAGCTGCTGCCCTGCACCTGCATGAAAGTAACTGCAACTAACACATCAGGCCATGAAAATGTAACTACTTACCTTCAAGATTTCAAAACTCACAAGACAGGCTCAATTTTACAGATGACCTTCAGACTGGCTTGAAATTATGAACTAAAGGTGATATATGTAGCTTCTGCTTCTGAATTTTAACCAAGCAAACTTTTAGTTCTGTTCCCACAAGCTCAAGTATCAAAATGTTGTAGTCTAAGCTAGCTAAATCAACTGTTGTCAAGCAGGGAGTTATGCCAACATAAGACCCATGTGTCTCTGTAGGGCCAAAGCATGTTTGTTAATGACAGATTATTACAACACTTAGCATTTGATTTACAAAAAGATCACAACTGTACATATATCAGCTGTAATTCCCAGGTTTTGTTGGTTTTTTTTTTTTTTTTTTTTTTTTAATATTTAAGACTGAATTTGCACCAGCCCACTGGAACATAGAACGTTATCCCTTCCTGAAGACACCCCATGTGCGTTTCTGGACTAAGAATTAAAGAGGTAGGGGTAGACCACACGAGTTACGGCTGACCTGGCCACTGCCACAGAACCCTTAGGAAGGAATTCCTGCAGGAAGAACAGAGACCTGGTCTGTATCACAGGGCCATAACAACCACAAATCAGGGCTCCCCACTTTTTCTGCTGTTGTCTAAATAAAACCCTAACATAGATCAAATTTAAGCTGCTTGCTTGTGGATAATAGATTGATTCCTTACTTAGTTGCCCCATCACAAAAGTTTTTCTAGAGTTACTGAAATACTGGATTTGCTAAAAACAGGAAAAACAGGCTCAATTTTGTCTTCCATTTTAAAACACGACTAATTCTGAACTGTTCAATATGAAATATTAACTGAAGTTCTTTTGTCAGTGTCAAAACATGGATGTTTGAAGGACTTCTGAAGAGGCAGAAAATAAAAGTGAATAAGAACAATATACAAACATGTACCACTTCAGGTAATGAATCTGACATTGTGCAGTCAACCTGCATACATTTTAGACACAGGCCTAGGTACTTGGTTTGGTCTGTTTTAAAGTAAAGCATTAAGATTAAAAAACAAACACACACACACTTTCTGTTTTAGCCAAAATATTTTGAATTTATGAAGTCAGACACACACCCCCAAGCACATTAAAATATATTTCTTTCACCCAAGTTGCCAAAATTATTTCCTTTCTGATAAATGTTGCACCACTAATTCATGAAGCACTACTACCAACAAAACTTTTGATATCATATCAAGTACTGGGAGATGATCATAGCTACAAAACTAATAAAAATGCTAGCATTATACACAATAGAACATGCACAGGGCCATTTGATTTCACTTTCAATTATGCTATATTCTGACCTGAAGGGTAAGATTTTGCAACTATGATGTTAAAACATGATACATGCTCAAATTTTACTGCTGTGAGCTGACATTACAGGTTTGGAGTTGGGGGATTCTACAGTGATGAATTTCTATAAGACAGTACTGTTACCAAATGAAGAATCCCAATAGCCTGTATTAATAAGGGGAAAAAAAACATGACACAGAAAAAGGATGTCTAGCTCTGGGATTCATCCTACAAAGGCAGGTGCTCTTGAAGGAGTGTACTTCAGTTATGAAATAATTTCTCTTCAAGTCAACCAGCAGAAGTATGTATTAACCAGTCCACACTAGGGCTTGAGATTTCCCTTCCTAGCACAGAAGCAATCCAAGAATTATTTTCTCAGGGCAGTATTTTCAAGCCAATGCTATACTCTAAGGGATGGAAGAAAAAGGGCCTCAGGCATCCATCCTCTCAGCTCACTGATCTCAGCAGGAGCACTTGACAAACAAGACTTCACCTCCCTAATGCAGTGAGTAAGGATAACGGCTTTTCTGAGTGAAGCTCATTGATTCTTCACCCATCCCTTCACCATGAAAGTATTATTTTCTCATGGGCAATTTGTGCTCAGATTGTTTTTTCCAAGACTGCAACAAAATGCTTCACAGCCTACTGCTGAAAGCTGCAAGGTATGGTGTATGTTAAACACGCTCCCTCTCGCCCTCCTCCCCACTGAGTGCAAGACACCTACGTGGTCTCTTCCACCACAGAGAGATCAAAGATCTTAGCTACCTGCCA